>NC_091742.1:81773426-81948426 GCF_043380555.1 Nothobranchius furzeri
AAAAAAGTCAAATCAACAACACAATGTAGCTTTGTATTTCATTATCTGAAAGTATCTGATTAGTTAATAAACAAAATGTTTTGATGAGTTTGATTTTCAGAAAGTCGCTATGCCTCTTGTGCTTTTTTACAGTCAACAAAAATATAAAGGCAACACTTTTGTTTCTGCTCTGATTTTTCATGAGATGGACTTAAAAGATCTAAAATTCATTCCAGATACACAATATTACCATTTCTCTTAAACATTGTTCACAAATCAGTCTAAATGTGTGATAATGAGTACTTCAGCTTTGCTGAGATAATCCATCCCACCTCACAAGTGTGCCACATCAATGCTGATCCGACATCATGAGTAGTGCACAGGTGTACCTTATACTGCCCACAATAAAAGGCCACCCTGGAATGTGCAGTTTTGTCTCACAGCAAAATGCCACAGATGCCACAAGCAATGAGGGAGCGTGCAATTGGCATGCTGACAGTAGGAATGTCAACCAGATCTGTTGCTCGTGCATTGAATGTTCATCTCTCCACCATAAGCCGTCTCCAAAGGTGTTTCAGAGAAAATGGCAGTACATCCAACCGGCTTCACAACCGCAGATGACGTGTAACCACACCAGCCCAGGACCTCCACATCCAGCAGGTTCACCTCCAAGATCGTCTGAGACCAGCCACTCAGACAGCTGCTGAAACAATTGGTTTGCATAACCAAACAATTTCTGCACAAACTGTCAGAAACCGTCTCAGGGAAGCTCAGCTGCATGCCTGTCATCCTCATCGGGGTCTTGACCTGACTCCAGCTCGTCGCCGTAACAGACTTGAGTGGGCAAATGCTCACATTCGATGGCGTCTGGCACGTTGGAGAGGTGTTCTCTTCACGGATGAATCTTGGTTTACATTGTCCAGTGCAGATGGCAGACAGCGTGTGTGGTGTTGTGTGGGTGAGCGCTTTGCTGATGTCAATGTTGTGGATCGAGTGGCCCATGGTGGTGGTGGGGTTGTGGTATGGGCAGGCATCTGTTATGGACGAAGAACACAGGTGCATTTTATTGATGGCATTTAGATGCACAGAGATACCGTGATGAGATCCTGAGGCCCATTGTTATGCCGTACATCCATGAACATCACCTCATGTTTCAGCAAGATAATGCACGGCCCCATGTTGCAAGGATCTGTACACAATTCTTGGAAGCTGAAAATGTCCCAGTTCTTGCATGGCCAGCAAACTCACCGGACATGTCACCCGTTGAGCATGCTTGGGATGTGCTTGACCGGCGTATACGACAGTGTGTACCAGTTCCTACTAATATCCAACAACTTCGCACAGCTATTGAAGAAGAGTGGACCAACATTCCACAGGCCACAATTGACAATCTGATCAACTCTATGCAAAGAAGATGTGTTGCACTGCATGAGGTAAATGGTGGTCACCCCAGATACTAACTGGTTCCGAGTCCCCAGACCCCTATACAGCAAAAAAAACTGCACATTCCAGGGTGGCCTTTTATTGTGGGCAGTATAAGGTACCCCTGTGCACTACTCATGAAGACAGATCAGCATCTTGATGTGGCACACCTGTGAGGTGGGATGGATTATCTCAGCAAAGCACAGGTGCTCACTATCACACATTTAGACTGATTTGTGAACATTGTTTGAGAGAAATGGTAATATTGTGTATCTGGAATGAATTTTAGATCTTTAAGTCCATCTCATGAAAAATCGGAGAAGAAACAAAGGTGTTGCGTTTATATTTTTGTTGAGTGTATAACTGCCAACAGATCTGTCATTTCAGTAAGCAATAGGGATAAATAAATATTTCTAGGAAGAAACAGAAGGTTAAATGAACCTGTACAAGGCTACAAGCTGAACCTTTTAAAACTCTCATTTCCAATTTTTTTCAATAAATCAGCTGTGGTCTCTAGTATGAATCAATGCCTTGTGAGACGTTTTGTGTGGAAAAAGCTCTTTGGCGTTCCTGTTTCAGGAAGTAAAAGTTTGGAGTCTTACTCATTAATATTCATCCCTCTGGGATTAATAAAATATCTTTGAATTGAATTGAATTCATACGCCGCTACTTTTACCAGTAACTATTAATGTAATGAGTTACTTTTTAAATAAAGTAACACAGTTACCGTTGCCCTAAAGTGCGGTTTTTCGTTACTAGCTGCTGTTACCCAGACAGTTTACGTTGTGTGTGTGTGTGTGTCCTGTCTGTCCTGTCTGGCTGTAAAGCATTTTAAATAGATTTTTGAGTGCCATAAACAAGCCTTATGATGCCCTGCCTGATGTAAATATTTAATTCAAATGCTTTTTGTTATTTTTAACCCCAATGGACATGAAGACAGAAATGAAAGAGAAAATAGGGAGAAGCTCAACCGGGACAAAACTGAAGTTTTAGTCGTCGGTCCTGAGGCCCAGAGAGAGAAACTTTTTACCAAAACTACAATGAATGTATTTTAATCCATCTTCACAAGTGAAGAACCTGGGCGTGATTTTCGACTCTGAGCTGACTTTTATCCCCCACATTAAAAACGTTACTAAAATAGGTTGTTATCATCTCAAGAACATCGCCAGAGTCCGCCCCATTCTCTCTCAGGCCAATATGGAGACACTGATGCATGCTTTTATCACCAGTAGGATATACTACTGCAACGCCCTGCTTTCTGGTCTTCCTAAAAAGAGAACTTCAGGTCTACAACTTTTACAAAACTCAGCAGCTCGTGTCCTGACGAAGACCAGGAAGCGGGAGCACATCACTCCGGTTTTAGAATCATTGCATTGGCTCCCCGTATGTTTCAGGATCGATTTTAAGATACTCTTAATGGTTTTTAAGTGTCTTAATGCTCTTAGCCCGTTTTATCTCTCACAACTGCTTTTACCATATGAACCCTCGCGGTCCCTGCACTCCTCTGGCAGCCGTCTCCTAGTCATTCCTAAAGTCAGGACACACACTCACGGCGAGGCGTCTTTTAGTTATTACAGCCCTCGCCTCTGGAACGGGCTGTCGGAGGATCTCAGGGTAGCAGAAAATGTTCATGTTTTTACGATCAGGCTCAAGATCCACCCTTTTTAGTTTAGCTTTTAACTGATTACTATTTATTGCATTGCTTGTTTGACTTATTTATTTATTTTTAATTACTGTTATGTTACACATTTCTTTTGTTTTATTTGTATAATCACATTTTATTGGATATTTTACATCATACATTTTTTCCATGTTAGCTCTTGTTATTTTACATGTCACGTATTTTAATCCTTCCAGTGTTTCCTCTGTGGAGCCCTCTGCCTCGGGACTGGTGGTCGGTGGCGGCGGCTGGGGCGCTGCTAGGGTAGTGTCCAGGTAGTGGTGGGGGTTGCCACCCTCCCTCCCAGGGCGCCCTGGATTGGTGTCTTGGCTGCCGCCGTCGATCTGCTGCTGTCGAGGCAGATGGCTCCCTTGATGGCGTCTTTCATTAGCTGTCCAATCTGAGCTCAGTCTAGTGTTTACTTTGGCCTTTTAATGTGTTATATGTACGTGTGTGTGTGTGTGTGTGTGTGTGTGTGTGTGTGTGTGTGTGTGTGTGTGTGGTGGTGGGGGTGGGGGTGAAACTGTCACAATTGTTTTAAGTGTGAGAAAGGGAGTAGAGTAGAGAGAGAGACACACAAAACGACAAGAGAAGCAAGATATCACGGCACCTATGACATAAGGACACATAAAAATAACAATGTTTAGTGAAAAGCACACAGTAATAATTACTTCATTGTGCATTTAGTGACAACCACACCCCAAGGTAATGTGTAAAACATCACAGTTGCCCCTGAGAGCACGGTTCCCCTGATTAGTCTAAAACTTGAAAATTTCTCCTCTGCCGTCAACACAAACTTGAGGAATTTGGGTGTTGTTATGACCAATCAATGTCTCTTGAAGGCCACTCACAAACATTGGTCTGAAACTGTTTTTAATCACTTAAGAAATATCTCCAAACGGTGAAGGTTGGTGTCAGAACATGAACTTGAAATGGTTATCCATGCATTTATCTCCTCCCGACTAGATTACTGTAACACACTCTTCACATGTTTTAACAAAAAGCCCTTGAACGCCTCAGTTGGTCCAGAACTCTGCAGCAAGGCTCCTAACTGGAGCAAACAGAAGAGCTCACATCACTCCTATTCTGATGCCTCTGCACTAGTTACCCGTTAACTTTAGAATCCATATTAGTCTAAATGCTCTACATGGTCAAGCTCCTCCCTGTATTATATTACTGAACCATTAAAGCCGTATGCTCCAAACCGAGCCCTCAGGTCCACACACCAGAACCTTCGAGAAGTTCCATAGACCAGATATAAAAGTCGAGGTGATCGCTCTTTCCAGACTGTTGCACCCCGACTTACGTAGCATTGAGAGTCTGGACACTTTTAAAAAACACCTAAAGACCCTTATATTTAAAGCTGCTTTTACCTAAATCTTTTATTTTCTTATTTTTAACTCAAAATTGTTTTAAGATATTTTATAATCTTATGATTTTGTTGTTCTGATTTTAATCTATTTCTGTTTTAAGATCATTATGATTTTATGATTTGTTTAGTTTTTATCTATGTGAAGCACTTTGTGATTCTATGTCTGTGATAAGTGCTATTTACACTAAATACAATTTACTTACTTACACAGTCCATACTTGTGAGAACACCTTGGAAACTCCTGTCTGTGTGTGTGTGTGTGTGTGTGTGTGTGTGTGTGTGTGTGTGTGTGTAGACACACTTTTGATTTCTCCACGGGAGTGTCCAATTGAGAGTGTGAAGGTCCACAGACCCACCTCCCAAAATCCATAAAAACCACAGAGCAGATCCAAGAACCACAAAAATATATATAATTGTGGATTGTGTTATTTTTAGAATTGCTGTTTATAAAACTTTTTTAAATGATTTTCTGATCTGACATAAATACAAGTGTTAAAAGTGACCTGTGTTTACATGTTTTGTACAGCAATGGAATCGAGTTATGAACAAACGTATAGGAGCATTCTACAAATTAAATAAAAACATTCATACAAGTACTTTTAAACATTTATTAAAATAGAGGTTTTTATATTTAAAATGTGGGTAGTAACCTTAATTAGTCTCACATTATCATCTAAACATCAATAAAATCATCAGTCAATGAAGACTTGATATTATAAAATAATCAACAGTACAAGAATTAGTGACAGTTGAGGAAATCAGACATTTTTCTTACTTGTAAACTTGTAAATAAACAACAACAGACATTAAATCATTAGCTTTTTAAGTGACGAGAATAAGAAGCAAAACACATTTTACAAAAACCATCTACTTCCACTCACTGACCTACTCTAGTCAAATCTGACAGCCTGTTTCTCTTCTTGACCTTTCCTCATGTAGTGATGTAAATCAAAACTGATCAGATATCACCAAAAGTACCAGGAAAAAATAAACATTCAAAAATAATGATTTTTTTTATTTCGTTTTATATCGCAATATCGAACCATAAGAAAAATAGTATGTTAGGATTTTCAATTCCATATAACTAATTCTTGTTCACCCTCATCAACGTTAGCTGTAAAGCTCTGGGGAACAACTCTTGTTATCAATTACTGTATAAAACTGACTTTGACATTATGCATTTTAATAAGGCCTATCAGGTAACCAGACCTTTAAAACAAAAGTTACAGTGAACTGTAGCACTTCTCATTTTTGCTCTATATTTATGCATTTTCAACATTATCATTTCTTTTTCGCAGAACAGAAATCCAGCAGTTTGGTTTGTGGATAGTTGATTAAACATGATGTTTTCAGATTTATAGATAGATAGCGTGACCATCTTAAGTTACTTTGGTGAGTCGGGACTAAGTGAATCCTGCCTGGAACGTACCACCATGTATGAGAACGTAAACCTTCACTTTCTGCAACAGTTGGGAAATTCCAGTGAGAAAGTCGGGATATTTTACTGCATGGTGAAGGCCAGGGATGTCACGATGAGCAGCAGAACTGTGGGTCAAGAAAGGAGATGAGAATGAACCAAAAATAAAAAATGTGTTTCATGCAGATTAGGAAAAAAAGATCTGTCTGATGCTTACCTGGCATCATTAGAGACTGCTGGTGCACAACTGGAAAAGCACCACTAGTAGAGTTGGTGTTATTAATCAGATTAGAGATAGTGGTGCTGGGATCTGACAGGTTTACAACAGGAGTCTGAATCCTGAAGGATGTATTGCCAAACCCTCCTGTAGCTGAAAAAAATCATGAAAAAGACTAAAATTTTGCTGATCTGCAACATGAGAGGTTTTCTATGTGATTCTGGATCTCTGCTATATGTCGTCAGTAGGGATGTCCCAATCAGGTTTTTAGCCCTCGAGTCCGAGTCATTTGATTTTGAGAATCTGCCGATACCAAGTCCCGACCCGAAACTTCCAATACATGAAAAAAGAATAAAGAAAGTGAAGAAACTGATCCAGGATGTTCCTTTACTTTGTATTTGCATGGGTGACGAGCTCCACTGAAGCGGAGCGTGTCGGGCACGGATTGCAGACAGAGCAAATGAGCGCACATGAACGAATGTGTGTTCATATTTTTTGGGTGGTGCCACTTTGAGAATGTTACTGTGACTGAGCACAGGACACAGCTGCCTGGAGCCCGTTAATAATAAGCACTCTGCCTCTAGTCCATATAAATAATGTAATACAGGTAGAAACTGGGTCTTATTTTGGGTCCCTCTGGGTGTGTTAAGTTGAGGGCTTCTAGGGGAGCCCATCACAGGGGAACCAGGTTTCCCTTAGCTCCCCGTAATTTGAACTCTATATCCGAGTCTGGATCAGAAGGTAACATCAGATTCCGATCGAGTCTGAAGCCACATGAGGGACTGATTTCCGACTACATGGTCAGATCTTGACAGCCCTAGTTATGAGTGCTTTGGGTGGTGCTTACCAGGATTGTAACTTCCAGATGAAACAGACAGTGAGTAACCTGCTGCTCGTGTGGTGGTGTTTGGTAGTGTAGCTGAAAATGTACACTGGATTTTGCCTGAACTGACTTTACCCTTCACGGTGCTTGCATCCAGCTGGTCGAGAGAACAGAGATTAATAATTTACAGTAAAAATGAAGAAGGTATGAAACTACAAAAATTGTCAGACTTCATCGTGTTTTCACAGTAAGGGAAGCTAAATAACTTTTACCCACCACTGTTCTCATGAACTTACCGAAGCCAAGTTCACCACGAAGTTGTTGAGCGTGCCAGTGAAGAATCTCACAGCACCGTTGTGATTCGCACAAATGTAGGCTTGATGGCTGTCAGCCTGTTGTGTAAAACCAAGAAACAAGGATGGTACTCGTAGAAACTTCCTTTTAGGGGCTCTGGTTTAGATGTCATAGTATTTTCATTTAAAATGAGGCCATGTTGCAACTTTGGAGGTTTAAAACAAATGGAAGGACGTGTCATACCTGATTGGAGGAAGTTGACAGACCTGCAGCAATGTAACCATCTGACTGTCCTGAGAGCTCAAAGTCGTACAACTGACCACTCTGCTGCTTGGCAGAAACAAAATAACACTGATTTCCTGCAGACGGGTCACATGTGTTGGGTTCAGCAACACAAAGCTTTTTGGAACCACAATCACTTGTTGTGACAGTGTCCTGCAAAGACAACAAAAATATTTAAAAGGGACATAATGCAAACTGTACCTTTTTGTATCCCTTTGTGCTGCCATGTGTGTCTCTACTGACTCTACAATCACACCAAGCATGAAAACCCCTATCAATCTGTTTCCCCCTTGTTGGCTTTAGGATTTATGTGCCTAAAACAAGTCCTTTCAATAAGCAATTAGTACAGAACCAGGAGGAGATCAGTTGCTTCTGTAGGAGCAGCCGCTCTACTGGAGTCCCTCCCTCCCGATAATCTGAGTTTCTCATCTTATAGGGAGCCTAAGTGTCCTCCCCTTCTGGTCGGCCCTTGGGTCCCCGAAACAAAGAGAAAAATTATGCAAGTCAACGGGACTATGAAAGCTATATTCTAACACATATGTTGTAGTTCAGTTTAAATGAAAAGTAATTATGACTGTTTCTACTATGAAATGTGATTTAAGATTTATTAGAGTAAAACTGAATAATTAAAACAACTACAGATCAAACGTGTCATGTATGGTGGTTTTCCTTACGTTTATTGCTCCTTTTGTCCTGGAAGAAGGATTTAAAGCTCCCTAAACTAATCTTTTCTCGAGACAAAAATAGCACAAGGTGATTAGTAAACAGTGTGAGGTGACCTGTAATCGGTGTTGTAACGGACTCTAAGTCTAACGACGTTAATAAAGGCACTAGTTTTTAGACAACAAAGTAATCCAATGAATTAATTTTCCCATCGTTGCAATGACAGTACCGTTACTGGGCATGTAAAGTGGCGCTTTACTACAATGTGGCTGTCCCTTATAAAAGAGGGTTAATAGGCCTTTTCCAGCGACACTACTCAGCATGAGTGGGGAGGTTTTGGTTCAGTCTGGCCTCTTTCCCCCAACAGCACTGTTTGGTATTTTCGGAAACACGCTTTCTGACAAGCACCCTGGTGATGTGTTGGTGATGCATGAAATGGCTGCAGGACAGGCAAGAGGACTGCACACAATGGCAAGCACTTATAATTTAATCAGCTATCGTACCGCTCTGTATTTTCGTTTTTACATAGGTTTTCATTTAATTTATTTTAGTACTGCATTAGTAATTCATTATTTAATTTCTCCTCTTTTTTTAATCTCAGAATCCAAAAACATAAGGTGGCCTTTTTAACATTTATTAGGCTGACTAGAAATCTGTTCCAGATATCTATAATTCCATTGTTCCTAGTAGAAATTAACATTCCAGATATCCATACGAACATACAGTACAGGCCAAAAGTTGGGACACACCTTCTCTTGGCATTCTCTCGATGAGCTTCAAGAGGTAGTCTGTCAAGACTGTTGGAAAACCAGTCCAGGTGACTACCTCTTGAAGCTCAAGAGTGTGCAAAGCAGTAATCAAAGCAAAGGGTTGCTATTTAGAAGAAAATATAATATAAAACATGTTTTCAGTTGGATGAGAAGGTGTGTCCAAACTTTTGGCCTGTACTATCCTTACTGAACGAACAAATCAGATGTTGGAAATATTCATTCTCGATACAACATTCAGTTACAAAAGTCTTTTACGTTATAGATATTATAGAACTTAACTGTTCGAACATATAGAAAGAAAGAAAACTATCTTTTATATAGCACCTCTCAAGGTAAAAATCACGAGGCGCTTCATGAAAACAAAAAATTTAAACATAAAAACTTATTAAAAATATGTTTAAAATGAGAAGAAAAATGTTTTTGATTAAAAATGTCAGGAAAGGGAGTGAGACAATGAATAGGAAAGAGGGAAATCGGTGGATCTCGGGAAAGGTGGAATAAGAGCAGAGTAAGAAGAGGGTGATGACAAAGGTCACACAAAAGTAATGTCACAGTTACTTTACTAAGTAACTAATTACTTTTACAATGTGGTAACTGAGTTACTAACTCATTTACTTTTAGGAAAAATTAATTTGTAACTATAACTAATTACTTTTTCAGTGTAAGATGCCCAACATTGTATGCTACACAGAAACACAGCTTAGCACAAAAATGGTGATGTTGAACATTCAGCTCAGTTTTATGGCATTTTTTCAGACTCTGAACCAGGAAATGACTGCAGAAGCATCAGCCAGAAAACTGGAGAAACCAGTGAATCCGCCCCAGCCAATCAGCAGTCAACAGTCGTGATGTCAGCATGGCTCAGCCCTTGGAACCACAACAGAACAGGGACTTAAGAGTAGGGGGAAAATACCAAACAGTGCTGTTGGGGAAAAGAGGCCAGACTGAACCAAACCCTCCCCACTCATGCTGAGTAGTGCCGCTGGAAAAGGCCTATTAACCCTCTTTTATAAGACAGACCATTGCATCATTACAGAGTGTCGCCTTTTTACGGGGACGGTGAGAGACAGCCAGCTGTTCGACAGAGTGGTGAAAACACTGGCTGAGCGGGGCATCAAGCGGGATAAAAAGCAGGTCACATCAAAGCTAAAGGTCCTGAAAAAGAAATTTCATCAGTCTGACGTGTCTTCCGTCTGACGCTGAATGCGCGACCCTGTACGTCACATGCAGGGAGGCCGCCCAGCGACCTCCCTTCATCCCATCTTGGTTTGAGAGGTGCCAGATAGCAGTTTATTCTAGCTTCAGCTTTGCCACTATAAATGCCAAAATCCTTCCCAGGGAGCCGCGGCAAATCCCATTTTGCAAACGCATATGGCCCTGTAAAAACAGCTTTAGTGACAGAGCCTGAAATGACTCTTTCTGGAACGTACTCAAAATCTCAACAATAAAGCTGCTTAAATTGCTAAATGAGAGGGAACTTGTGTGAAGAACTTAAACATATTTTTGATGACCATAGGACTTTTATCAATTAAAATCAATTTGTGTATTTTAGATCCCTTATATAGGAAACTTTTTACTGATTGGACTAATGAACTGAACTGTATTAGAATGTTTACTTTGTGAAGTGCCTTTAGACGACTCTTGTCATGATTTGACTCTATACAATTAAACTGAATTGAATTGAAACCCTCACCACAAGAATTGATACTGGGATTGAAGATGTTGCCAAAGCTGTTGCTGTAGTGTTTCCTGGTACTGATGTGGTTGCACTGATCAGCCCATTTGACCCTGTAGTTGTAATTGTTGACATGGAATAATTGATTGCACCAGCTGACCCCCCTGTAGTGGTTGTAGTTGTTGAACTGGTGTGATTGGTTGCCCCAACTGATCCAGCTGTTGTTCTACTTGTTGAGGTAGTATTGGTTGCATCAGCTAGCACTGCTGTAGTAGTTGTAGTTGTTGAACTGGTGGGATTGGTTGCCCCAGAGAAGCCCACTGTTGTTTTTGTTGCTGACATAATATTTGTAGCTCCAGTTGACCCCCCTGTAGTGGTTGTAGTTGTTGAACTGGTGGGATTGGTTACCCCAACGGATCCAGCTGTTGTTCTACTAGTTGAGGTAGTATTGGTTGCACCAACTGGCCCTGCTGTAGTAATTGTTGAGCTGGTGGGATTGGTTGCTCCAGAGAAGCCCACTGTTGTTTTTGTTGCTGACATAATATTTGTATCTCCAGCTGACCCCCCTGTAATGGTTGTAGTTGTTGAACTGGTGGAATTGGTTGCCCCAACTGACCCAGCTGTTGTTCTACTTGAGGTAGTATCGGTTGCACCAGCTGGCCCTGCTGGAGTAGTTGTAGCTGTTGAACTGGTGGGATTGGTTGCCCCAGAGAAGCCCACTGTTGTTTTTGTTGCTGACATAATAATATTTGTAGCTCCAGCTGACCCCCCTGTAGTGGTTGTAGTTGTTGAACTGGTGGGATTGGTTGCCCCAATTGACCCAGCTGTTGTTCTACTTGCTGAGGTATCGGTTGCACCAGCTGACCCCCCTGTAGTGGTTGTAGTTGTTGAACTGGTTGGATTGGTTGCCCCAACTGACCCAGCTGTTGTTCTAGGAGTTGAGGTAGTAATGGTTGCCCCAACTGACCCAGCTGTTGTTCTACTAGTTGAGGTAGTATTGGTTGCACCAGCTGGCCCTGCTGGGGTAGTTGTAGTTGTTGAACTGGTGGGATTGGTTGCCCCAGAGAAGCCCACTGTTGTTTTTTTTGCTGACATAATATTTGTAGCTCCAGCTGACCCCCCTGTAATGGTTGTAGTTGTTGAACTAGTGGAATTGGTTGCCCCAACTGACCCAGCTGTTGTTCTACTTGAGGTAGTATCGGTTGCACCAGCTGGCCCTGCTGGGGTAGTTGTAGTTGTTGAACTGGTGGGATTGGTTGCCCCAGAGAAGCGCACTGTTGTTTTTGTTGCTGACATAATAATATTTGTAGCTCCAGCTGACCCCCCTGTAGTGGTTGTAGTTGTTGAACTGATGGGATTGGTTTCCCCAATTGACCCAGCTGTTGTTCTACTTGTTGAGGTATCGGTTGCACCAGCTGGCCCTGCAGTAGTAGTTGTTGAACTGGTGGGAATGGTTACCCCAGAGAACCCCAGTGTTGCTTTTGTTGCTGACATGGTACTATTTGTAGCTCCAGCTGACCCCCCTGTAGTAGTAGTAGTTGCTGAACTGACAGGATTGGTTGCCCCCATAGACCCTGCTGTTTTTGTGGTTGTTGAAATGGCACGATTGGTTGCACCGGCTGGCCCCTCTGTAGTAGTTGTAGTTTTTAAACTGGTTAGATTGGTTTCCCCAGAAGACCCTGTTGTTTTGGTAGTTGTTGACATGGCAAGATTGGTTGCACCAGCGGATCCGCCTGTAGTAGTTGAACTGGTGGGATTGGTTGCCCCAACTGATCCAGTTGCTATTCTACTTGTTGAAATGGCAGGATTGGTTGCGCCAGTTGACCCTTCTGTAGTTGTTGTCGTTGTTGAACTGGTGGGATTGATTGCCCCAGAGGACCCCACGATTGTATTTGTTGCAGAAATTGCAAGATTTGTTGCCCCGGTTGACCCCCCTGTAGTGGTTGTAATTGTTGAACTGACAGGATTGGTTGCCCCCGTAGACCCTGCTGTGTTTGTAGTTGTTGACATGGCAGGATTGGTTGCACCAGCTGACCCTGCTATTGTTGTTGTTGACATAGCATTATTGGTTGCCCCAAATGACCCAGGTGGCATTTTAGTTGTTGAGATGGCAAGATTGGTTGCAGTAGCTGATGCCATTGTTGTTTTTGTTGTGGATGTGTCAAGATTTGTTGCCCCAGCTGAAATCCCTTTAGTGGTTGTAATTGTTGACATGGCGGGATTGGTTGCCATTGCTGGCCCAGTTGTTGTTGTAGTTGTTGTTATGGCAGAATTTGTCACCCAAGCAGACCCCAATGTTGTTGTTGTTGTAACTGATGATGATGCAAAGTTGATTGCACCAGCTGACCCCAGTACTGCTGTACTTGTTAAACCGTTGGGACTGGTTGCTTCATGAGACCCTGCCATTGTTGTAGGATTGGTTGCACCAGTTGACCCTATTATTGTTGTTAAAATTGCAAGATTAGTTGCCCCAACTGACCCAATTGTTGTTGTAGATGTTGACGTGGCAGAATTGGTTGCAATTGCTGACCCACCTGTGGCGATTGTAGCTGTTGAACTGATGGGATGTATTTGCCCAATAAACCCAGCTGTTGCTGTTGATATTGTGTTATTGGTTGCCAAAGGTGAACCTCCTGTTGTTGTAGTCGTTAAACTGGAGGGACTGGTTGCTTCAGAATACCCCGCCATTGTTGTAGTTGTTGACATGGCAGGATTGGTCACCACTGCTAACCCAGTTGTAGTGTTTGCAACTGTTGAACTGGTGGGATTAGTTAACCCAGCAGACCCCACTGTTAATGTTGAAGAAGTTGATATGGCAGAATTGGTCCCAACTGCTGATGCCTCTGTAGTGGTTGTAGCTATGGTGAGATTGGTAGTCACAAATAGGACACTGAGGATCAGTTTGTAATCCATACCTACATAGAAGGAAGATATGGTTTTATGAAAGGATAAACCTTTTGCTTCACTTAATTTTGAGACCTGTAGATCTCAGCGAGAATATTTAGCAATGTGACATTTCTAAATCTTACAATTGGTAAAGTGACTGATCAACAAATATTTGGTCAATATAGAGATGGAACTCAAAAAATATGAATATCATGCAAATGCTCAATTATTTCAATGATTCATCTTAGACTGAGAGACCATTTAACTCATGCTGCATGAACTCTGCAGCGAGGCTCCTAACTGGAGCAAACAGAAGAGCACAAGTCACTCCTATTCTAATGTCTCTCCACTGGTTACCCAATAGAGCATTTTAGAATCCTGATTATAACTTTCAATGCTCTACATGGTCATGTTCCTCCCTATATTACTGAACTGTTAAAGCCTTATGCTCCAAACCGAGCTCTCAGGTCCACACACCAGAACCTTCTAGAAGATCCAAAGACCAGATACAAAAGTCAAGATGATCGCTCCTTCCAGACTGTTGCACCCCGATTCTGGAATGATCTTCCTTTATCCTTACACAGCATTGACAGTCTGGACACTTTTAAAAAAACAGTTATAGACCCTTTTATTTTAAAGCTGCTTTTAACTAAACCTTTTATTTTCTTATTTTTAACTCCAATTTTTAATCTTTCATCTGTTTATGAAAATTTATAATTTAATGACTTTATTTTTTCTGATGTTAATCTAATTCTGTTTTGAGAGCATTTTGATTATATGATGTTAATCTATTTATGATTTTATGACTATTTTGTTTTGATCTATGTGAAGCACTTTGTGATTCTATGTCTGTGATAAGTGCTATAGAAATAAAATTTACTTACTTAAAGGCTCAAGAACCATCTTCCTAGAATATTGAACCTTTTCGCAATATATTAATTGAATGAGATTTTGTATTTGGGGTTTTCATGAGCTGTATGCCATATTCATCAAAATTATAACAAATAAAGTCTTTAAATTTCTCACTTTCCATGTAATGAATCTTGTATATTAATTTCCCCTGTTAGGTTCAATTACTGAAATAAATGAACTTAATTACATGAAGATTCCCCTATAAAATAAACATTATTTGGATACAAATCCTTCTTTTGTGTAATTGAGATCAATATTAAAATACTTTTTTATGGTATGAATTAAACCAATATTTAAAACAATCATTTTGTAAAGTATATCTAATTAAAATTGCAAAAACCTAGCAATAAAGAGATAAATCTTTTACAAGGGTCAAAGTATTGTAACTATATTATGAAAATGACTTGTCAATTTTTCTTAATAATCTATTTTACATAAACAAAACTGTCAACATTTAATTCAGTTAAGAAAAATACCTGTTGATTCCTCTGACTTCAGTGCAAAAAATGGATGAAGTAAATCCTGGGGCAAAAAGATTTTCCTAGTATGAAGATCCTTTGTAGATTTTATTCTCAGGTACAACTCGTAGTTTCTCTGTCTCTGATGTATCCAAGAGACTTGCAGGTGAAAGCCTGAGACCTGATCAGCACATGTAACTATTTAAACTGTAAGACACGGGACACCTGACACATCTGAAATATCTTAATTTTCTTTTTTAAAAGTGTCACAGCAATTTTAGAGTGTGTATAATCGTAGAGGGTTTAGTGCTTTTGAAACCATGACATGTCAAAGCAGCCTTTCTGTCTGACATTATGCTTGTAACCAGCCAGGATTAGATATACAAAACACAACACAAAACCAAGGCTTGTTCGTTGCTTTTCTTTAGCTGCACCCCTACTTTATTAGTCATTGACTAGATGCAGGTTTTAACTGTGACTACATTTTCTTGAGTTACTTAAGCTCGAAGGAGATTTTCATCAGCAAACAATATAATCTAACAATTATGTCTTAAAAACATTTATTATATACTCCAAAGATTTCTTGAAGTCGTTTAACTTCTCATCCAAGGAGCTTTGTCAAATCAGACTGGAATATAGAGGGGTCGAGCTCGTAAACTGTAACTGTCTGTTGTTGCTTAACTAGCTGAAACTACATATGAATACCCCTCCTCCCTTCCCCCGTGGAGTCATTGATATCATTAATCCTATTGGAATGGTTGTTTTGATTAGATGCAGGACGGTGTGACCTATACTGAAAATGTTTTGGAATTACGCATAGAGCTGCATTGTAGGTACTGGAAAGGTGAAAGCACAAGGCCTCCTCATCTGTTGGTGTAGTTCTTTCCCATCCACTGAAACTCAACAACAATTACACAAGAGCATGGAGCACCACCCCTTCAAGTCAAGACTCTGCAGTCCACCTACACCTGAAGGACAAGGGACACACTTTGAAGATGTCGAAGTACACATTCTGGACAGAGAAGATAGATGGTTTGAGAGAGGAGTAAAGGAAGCAATCTATGTCAAATGTTAAAGACCTACATTAAACATAGGAGGAGGCCTCATATTTCACCTTTCCAGAACCTACAATGCAGCTCTGAACCGAATTCAAAAACAGTTTCAGTCTAGGTCACACCATCCTCATCTAATTAAAATGACCATTCTGACACAATAAGACCTAACGGCATCAACAACTCCTTGGGAGGTAGGAGGATAGGTATGCAATGGTAATTTCAGCTCATTAAGCAACAATAGACAGTTACAGTTAATAAGTTTGACCCTCCCATGACCTCCCATTACGGTGACTGTTCAGCATTCAGTTCTGAACAATGTGTTTTTTCCTCAAGCTATAACCAAAAGATAAACATCCAGTTGGAAAGGCTAGTTTATATAATGAGTGACAATATTGCAGACAGCTGGTTTGTCAGTGGTAAAGTTTGAATATCTCGTTTTTTCATAAGTTCTTGATGAGCACTTGCCCTTAGGTAGTTAAGTCCTGATGTCATGTTGTGTAGCCTTGAAGCGGCCCTGGGTGTAAGACTTAGTTTTGCGGTGGTAAATAGGGATGTGTACCTTTGTCATTTGAATCGATACTGTGCCAATTCCCAGTACCCACGAATCGATACCGATACATAACAGTGCCAATTTTTGATACTTTTGAGTGTTAAATAATTATTTAAATCACTTTTTTAATTACATATATAATTTTTCCAATATAGAACCATATTTGATAAATATCATGATACAACTGTTTGTATTTTTTCATCAGTGTTGTATAAAATTCTTCATTAAGAAAACCTTTAACAACAACTGTTTCTAAATCATGCAAAAACAAACCCAGCTCCATGTACTCCTAATCCTCTTCTATGCCCTCTGGAATAACTCTGATGAGAAGACCATATATTATGAACTACAAATGAAACTAAAACAAACTTTGATACCGTACAACAGTTTTTATTATAATATTGTGGTGTTCCACAAACTAAACCCAGCTCAATGTACTCCTTTTCCTCTCCTTTCTCATCTGGACAAACTGTGTGATGGCGGGTCCTTGTAGTTTTATAAACTACAAATTACACTGAAGCAAACATCTTTGCTGTGAACTAAATATACTGTGTATCTTCGTTCCTTTTGCCGTTCATTCTCAAACAGTTTATTTTTCCTACTCGGAAGAAGGAATTTCTGAGGAGAAAGTGAACGCACCATTAGCTATGTAAAACAAAACCTTAACTGTCAAGCTAACGTTATCTTAAACAGTTTATTTAGCTGCTGGAGCAGATTAGGATGCCTCATCCTCAGATCTTTATCGCTGGTTTCATCATCACCCATTAGCCCATCGCTGAAAATCTTGCTGAGAACTTTTTTTAAAATTAAGACTTCTCAATCACCATGTTTTTTTTTGTGGTTCTTCATACAGTGCAAAAAAAAAAAGCTTCGTTTTTACCTTTGCTGGCACGTTTAGATGTCTACTGCCACCTTCATCAGAGCTATCACCGATGTTGGTGGTGTCACTTCTGTTTATCAGCAGAGGACGAAATTGCCCTGTACTACCCGTGTCTTCTCCGTTGATCACAATGTCCCATGACTGGTCCAGCGTGTATACTCCATCTCTGTTCATGGCCCTGGATCCATGTCTCCTTATCTTGATCGCTTCTTTGATCTGTCTTTTGAATTTATATTGTTCTTTCAACAATTTTAGCTGCTGGCGATGACATGTTAAACTTTTGGAGAAGTTCCTGTAAAAATAACTGCTGTAGTTGGTGGTGGTGTCAGGTTGAAGTTTCTTTAAATTTGTGTATTTTACTTTGGATTGCTGCTGAAATACGACATGTAAATTAATCCTTAAATGTCTAAAAATCAAAGACATTGCCTTCATCTAACCTTTATGTTTCATTTAAAGCAAGGTTAGAGAAATGTTAAGCTGACATTCATCAGACATAGTTTGTCAATCAAGGGTACGGGAATCATTAGTCATCCGTCCACAAGGTATTCGGAGCTCTTTCATGTACCAAACAGCTTGGGCACATCTGAAAAGGGAGATTCCGATTTATGCAAAAGGAATTTAAGAATGAGGTTTGTCTACAATTTTCCATTGCTCATGCATACAGCCACAGTGTGAGCACACGGAGAGCACACCTTATCCACGCGCATATTTTACCTCTAAACCTTGTCCTTTCTCTGCCAAGTAACAGGTCCCAGCGTTTCACCACGGCCCTGTCTTATGACGAACAGACAGGTAAACAAGTCTGCTTTTATTAGAGAGAAAACAGAAATCCACCATAAAGTAACAGCTGGTGAAGAACATTAAACGATCTATATATAAAATACTTTAGTAATAAAGAACTACTTTTTTAACATTTTACCTTAGCTTCTTTTAAAATAGAAACAGATTGGAATAAATACATAAATTCCAGAAATACATAAATTCCAGAAAAAAAAGAAGTTAAATAATTTTTGATAAATACATGGATAGTACATCACATATTTTGCAGATGCTTGAAATGGGCTGTGACACCGGGGTTCTTATGGGGTGAAATGCAGAAACAGTAACAGTGAAAACTACGAGTTTATGTTTATGTATTTAGCAGACGCTTTTGTCCAAAGCAACTTACAGGTGATAATCAAGCTGTCAGGCTGCCCTTGGGGCCAACAGCAAACACTATTCAGTATAAGAAGAAGAAGAAGAAGAAAATATCATTTCTATAGCTCCTCTCAAGAAAAAATCACGAGGCGCTTCACAAAAACAAAAAAATGTAAAAATATAAAAAAAAGCATTTAGAAAATGTTTAAAAATATATTTAAAATGAGCAAAAATAGACAATTGTGATTAAAAAAAATGTTAAGAAAGAGAGAGAGTGAATAGGAAAGAGGGAAATCAGTGGATCCTGAGGAAGGTGGAATAGGTGGGGGGAGCAGAATAAAGAGAGAGTGGTGAAGAAGGTCACACAAAAGCCAGCTTGAACAAGTGAGTCTTCAGCTGCTTTTTGAAGGAGTTCACTGAGTCCACTGATCTCAGGCTCAGGGGAGAGAGAGTTCCAGAGTCTGGGGGCCACAGCAGCAAATGATCTGTCACCTTTGGTCTTTAGCCTGGTGCTGCACAACCAGTAGGCTTTGATCACTGGACCTCAGGGACCTGCTGGGGGTGTAGGGACTAAGAAGATCACCAATGTAAGATGGTGCTTGTCCATGTAAGGCCCTATAGACCAGAACCAGGATCTTGAAATGAACCCTGAAGTTGACTGGCAGCCAGTGAAGCTGGAGGAGAAGTGGGGTGATGTGGGTGTGTTTGGGTGTGTATATCCTAGATTGCAGTGAGGCAGCATAATCAATCATAGAGGGAGGTAAACATGGAGTGTGCGACAGGTGCTGGGAGGGTGCTAGTTTAGAAGATGCTCTCGGAAGAGCAGGGTCTTCAGGAGTTTCTTGAAAATCGACAAGGAAGAGTCTGGATTGTCCTGAGGGTGGTGTAGGCACTGCTAGCCGAAGATCCTTTGATGACCGGAGTGGCCAGGCCGTGACGTAAGCCTTTACAAGAGGATTCAGGTAGATGGGAGCCGTACCATCCAGGAATTTGTATGTTAGTAATAGCTATTTGAATATGATGCGCGCAGCCTGTGGTATACAATGGAGCTCAATGAACAGAGGGGTGACATGTACTCTTTATGGCTGATTGAAGACCATTTGAAGAGGTCTCACAGTACAAGCTGGAAGAACAGTTAAAAGGGCATTGCAGTAGTTGAGGTGGGAGATGACAGTAGATTGTACCAGGAGCTGGGTGGCATACTGTGTTAGGTATGATCTGATCTTTCGTATGTTATACAGTGGGAAGTGGCATGAACGAGCGACGGAGGCAACGTGATCTTTAAAGGTCAGCCGGTCATCAATCACAACATCCAAGTTTCAAACTGCCTTTGAAGGAGCCAGAGATAGGGAATCATTTTGGATTGAGATATAGTGTTGTATGGATGGTTTTGCTGGGATGACAAGTAATTCAGTTTTCGTGAGGTTGAGCTGGAGATGATGGGATTTCATCCATCTTGATATGTCAGAAAGACAGTCCGAGATTTGTGCAGAGATTGTGAGGTCATCAGGTGGGAATGACAGAGCTGGGTGTCATCGGCGTAGCAGTGGTAGAAACCATGTGATCGAATGATCTCACCCAGTGATGTGGCTTATATGGCAAAGAGAAGAGGTCCCAGTACTGAGCCCTGGGGGACTCCTGTAGTAAGATGATGAACAGCAGAAGATTGTCAGAGTTCCTTGACACTATATTGCTTGTTGATTGCTTTTGATTTTTAGCTCTCGATGGTTTTGGTTTAAGCTGCTTGAAAACTATTCTTTAATTTTCAGTTTCTTCAAATCAGACTTCAACGTCTCTTCATTTTCCTCTTCAACCTCCACCTCTATCCCTTCCATAGTTTTCTGCAGCTCTTCTTTGATTCTGTTCAGCTCCAGCAGACCATCCTGAAGGTCCTTACAAACCTCCCGGATCTTAGCAGCAAACTCAGTCTTGGCTCCCTTCTTTAGTTCCATGGAGTCCTTTGCCAGGAAAAACATGTCAAGGGCCAAGAAGAGACCAGACATAACTCCAGTGGTGACGCTCATCGCCTGAGCGGCTTTAGCAGCGCCACCAGCGACACCAAGGACCTGGACGGTATTGATCAGGGTCTCTGTGTTTATCACTAAAGCTTTGCCGGCTCGACCGCCCTCCTTCATGACGTGTTTGACATTCTGGTTTAAGTACTTGTTTGAGATGCTTTCTGTGTATTTCTCAAAGTTCCAATCTTCGAGTGTTTCCATCCCTTTCTGCAAGGTAGATAATCAGAAAAAAGCAACAAGATTTTAGGTTCTTAATGTCAAGTCATTTTAATGAGTTTCTGTATTTCAATTAGAAACACTCCAGTACAGAGTTTTAGGAGAATTTAATATCGAAATCCTAGTTTGTAAGAGCTTGGAAAATGTTTGCATTGTGAAATGGTATCAACAACCTTGTCTGCATGTTCTCACCTGTAAAAAGTCTAGGCACTCTTTGATGTCCTTTATCTCTCTCTGGTAATCTTGAATCATCTTCTCCACCTTCTTTCGGTCCGTCTTTGAATGGACCGTGTCTGTGATGTTGGCCGACGCGGACGTCAGACCACCTGCTGTAGCTATGCTGATACCCACCGCCGTGACAATGAGCGACGTTCCCGCTGTAAATGGAGCCAGGATTAGGCCAGTGATGGTAGTGACAGACCCAGCCACGCTCGCCAACCCTCCACCCACACTGGCTGTGACAGTTTTCTTGTGGAAGTTGTCGGCGGCGTCGGCCAAGTTAAGGAGCTCCAGGATGCGCTGCTGGAGCGACGCGCCCCTTTGATTGAATAAACGGACAAAAAGACGACTGGCCAGGAACACTCGATCAGCAGCCTGTTCAACCACTCTAGCAAAAGGATTGGAGATTTTAAAAAAATACATTAAAATGACAACCAAAAGCATGCTCTATACTCTATTTTAAATACTTGAAAGTTAAATCTGAGTCATTCCTTTTACATACTCTTCAGCTTCATCATCTTGGTTTGCTTGGTTCCACTCATCCCATCCTGCAACACCAAATTGTTAATGCCAAGGCATTAGTTTCATTTGAAATAAAGAGCATTGCCAAGAAATCTAACTCACCTTGAACAGTTCCCCACCATGCCAAGAGGCCGTCTTCATCCTGAAAAGGAATTGTTTCCAGACTCATCAATGTTCTGTTTACTCCATACATCTCATTAAAGCATGCCTTTAACTTAAAGGTGCATGAAAGAAGAATGACATCCTGTGGTCAAAACTGAGTACTGCAGTCCATGCTTAAAAATAAACAAGTGTCACAATGCAACTTTTCTTTCAACATGATTGAGACATTAGACTGTTTTGTGCTTATGCCACTGTAAAATTTTTATATGTTACTCCTTTAAGTGGAAAAATAGCCAATGAACTACAAAACTGTCCCAATATAGAGAAATTTGAATTATAAGTCAAGTGATTTTCCCTCACAAATGACCTTAAACGATATTTTAACCTGTCTGTTTCTCTGTGTGGACATTAAAGGGTCAAACCCAGATGTGCTGAATTATTCTGATTCAGACATAAGCACCATAAACGTACATCCAGAGGTTCCAGCCGTGTCCCTTCACCTGGTATGGGTACTTCAGCAAGCTGGAGTGTTTGAACTTCAACTTTCTCTTCCTAAGAGACAAAAAAAAAAAAAAGCTGAAAATGTCTTAGTGATACATGACAGAAGAAATGTTTAATTAAGCCTATATAGAGAGCAGTGGTTTCTGTGATATTTTTATGAGTATTTGTTTGAGTTTAGAACATCAAAGGTCTGTAGCAACAGCAAATAAAAAAAAACGAATAATCTATTCCTTTCACTTTTGAACTTCTACATGTCATTTACCATTCTTATATATCATCCAAGTTACTCAATCCAGAAATGTCAACATCATAATCTGATGCTCAAAAGCTTCGAACAGCTGATCTCATGAGTCACATCCTTGCTGTTGCCCACTGGTGCTTTGACTTCTGGTTGCTCAGGAGTCCACCGAGTCTTCAGTTAGTTCAAAAATGATAAAACTAGCCTCATTAGAGGGATTTAAAGGCGTTTCATTTGTGATTGCCGTTCTCTTCCATTTAACTGCTAATATACAGTATCATTTTAAAAATGTTCATCACCTCCTACAAGCATAGGGCGCTATAGTCGGAGTGCTGAGGCCAAAGCAGAGTAAAACTAATTGTCCAAAGTCCTAAATATCAGAGTGGCGGTTTATCTGAAAACCTTTAAACCAGATTTAATGGAAGTGCTGCTGATGTAAACACATGACCACATTTCATGTATATACTTTTTGTAATCGGAAGTTAAAGCAGATTACAGGTAGCCAAATAGATCCCATCCAGGAGTTACATACAACAAGGTCGTAAAAGTTCCTAATTCAACCTAAGAACAAATATAAAGAATTACAATTTGTGAGTGACTAATAAACAGTTAAAGGGAATTTTTTGTACTGCTAAGATGTTGAACCCTAACCCAAAACTGCGATACACACCTAACCTATGCTTACCGCTGTACCCTTAACACTATAGATAACCTTTATACAGAAACGCTTCAAAATGGCCAAAGAAATCCCTTCAACTGCATCATAACCAGAGACGCAGTTTAAAAAACTATTCAACTTGTGTCACTGCAAAGGCCTTTCGTGCCATTTACTCATACTGATCGGTATTCAAAACGCGGCTCACAGAGAAATCACCTTTTATGTTTCCGTGGAGCACTTCATAACGTTGTAAGTTTGTGTCACAAAGAGAAAATCATCTTTACCTCATCACCTGTCATAATAATTATAGCCTTTGAAGAAAAAGATATAGGAGGTTTTGTTACTGAGGTATGCGAGATGCACCAGGAAGTACACAGTAACCCAAGATGGGGAAAAAAAACACTAAAACATCCCTGTGACACAAGCACGGGGTCAAGCTCGAACAAGATGTTATTTTTATTTTAAACAAGATAAAAGACAAGGTCTGATCTTTATAACAGAACATCCTTTAGTCAGAGAAGCTCTTGAATGGATTGTTAGCAAAGAACACACTATATAAACAAGCATAACTCGTTTATTTACTGGAAGAGTCTATCATAATTAGCAGGGTGGAGTTATATAATTAATGCTGGTAAATCAGTCTATCTGGATTATATAACGCTGTAGAGAACTGAGGCATGTGGGAGAAAATTCTTTTTGCAATTTTCTCATTTTATTTTAATCAAAAATGTCAAAAACTGTCCAGAATTAAGTAGAGATGAAGTGTAATTATAGGTAAAAAGTCCAACTTGTAGAATATTTCAAGAACAGTCAAATGCATTCATTTTTAATCTGATTTATGTTTATGACTGTGCTTTTACTGGCTAAACTAAATAATCATAAGTATCACTCTGAGGTGAAATTCATTCAAGCCTTCAAAATAAGAGCCTCAAAATCACATTTTCCAGAAAGTATTCAGAGAGAAGTTTAGAAAAATGTACTTATATCATTCTAGGAATTAGAGAGATTATTTCAAGATTGGTTACAGCTCCAGACACAACTTATGTTAAAATTATTTCTCTGGAATAGTTTATTTAAATGTGTAGTTTTTACCATTAATCTCTAGAAATATCCATCGAAATGTTGTTGCAAATGAATTAAAAGATACCCAGTTGTTGAAAAAATATTGGCAGTTTCATAACATATAACCATAAATATCAGGTCTAAAATACATAAATATCAGGTCTAAAATACATGGCAGCGGGTCTAAGGCCCAATCCCAATACTCGCACTTGCACCCTTATGCCCTTCAATTGCGCGTTCCCGGTCAGGGGTGCGAGTGCGTAGGGTGTCCTGATTCTCAAGTGCGGAAGTTGACCACGCCCCCATTGCACCCTTAATCTGCACCTCACCCAAGTCCGCAGCGATGTGGACCTCGGTCAAGGGTATTACCCATAAGTCATTGCTGCAGGAGAAAAGGCTCAAGTTCTTTTTCTGAAAATACGTATTTTCTAATGAAATTAGTTCATTTTAGGATGATTAGTTGATGCTCTAAAACGTTTAGACAAAGCAGCAATAAATGTACATTTATTTCAAATAACTGTTTGGTTGTTTGTTTAAAAATTGTTAATAAAGGTTTTTGAAAAAAAAAAATATCACAGTGACCAGCTGTGTTGCTTCTGGAAACTCTGATATGATGCCCTTGGCTTCCTACACTCTGCCCGAGACTGCTGCGTGCTCCTCACAGCAGACTGTCCTCATGGTCCCACGGCTGGAGGACGTTCACCCCACCGCATCCAGACTGATGATGAATGACGAATGTGGAAAACCTCGACTGGCTGATTCTACCTGCCAATCAGAGGGTCTCTCTATAGGCAGGCATGAACTTTAGCCAGCTAATCAGTCGGTAACGGGTGTGTTGGGTCGGCTGAACGCCGTAGAGCAGGTCTAAAATACCTGTCAGCTGATCACCGATAACCCAGATGTGAAAGCCCTATAAGTTCAGACACTGTAGTGTAAAGTGCTTTGGAGTCCTCTGACTCTGAAAGGTGCCATACAAGTGCTAGTCATCTATCATGTAAGGGCTATAAAACTTATCTACTTTGCCTTACACCTCACACACACGTTGTACTTCGATGTAAACAATAAATAATTATGTGTGTTTCCACCATGTTTGTCACATGACATTAGCTTGTAAAAATGTATAACTAAAAAGACACAAGTCATATGTATGACTCCACTGCAGAACCTCTTCTCCCCAGTGTAGCTGCTACTTTACATATCAAATGGGATCAGAGAATAATCACTCCTCTTTTTGACGTGCAGCAAGCTGATAGGCATAGGCTCTACATCTACAACAATAAATGTAGGAAATTCACTGGTTTTACCTTCTTTTCTGATCTGAAAAGCGCTGTAGGAAGAATCCTTTTCAAAATAAAAGTCTGTAAAAAAGGATAAATATTCAAATTAGCCACAGCGAGACAGCTGATATAAAAGTGTGTTAAAATGGCAGTATATTTAGGTTTTTACCGGCATCTCCGTGGTTTGACTTGTCACCTCCCTGCTGGCGTCTGCATCAGCATGCCAAATAGTCTGGAGAGAATATTTACTTTAAATCTACAGATAACATTTAATTAGATGAAACCATAAACAAGAAAAGTCCTTTTAAAGTTACCTAAAGCTTCTTTATTTCCCCTAAAGGTCCCACATTACTAGCATTTGTTCCGCATCACACACACGAGATATTCCACATTCCAGTCAACCTTTTATGTGTTTCCCATAAGTGTTTGTCTATGAAGTGCAATAACTGATACACATCACTAAAAGTGCAGGCCTATTGGATCTGTGTAATGTGATGTTTGCAGGTCATGAGATCAGACAGTAATTCAGCTAACGCTATAGCTGGTTTACTCACAATAGAGCAGCTA
This sequence comes from Nothobranchius furzeri, assembly GCF_043380555.1. Taxonomy (NCBI): domain Eukaryota; kingdom Metazoa; phylum Chordata; class Actinopteri; order Cyprinodontiformes; family Nothobranchiidae; genus Nothobranchius; species Nothobranchius furzeri. Next base: position 81,799,259 of record NC_091742.1, read on the forward strand.
AAAAGTTCACATTTCATCTTCATCTGGACATTATTCAGTCAAATATAGAAGTAGTTTCCACGTTTTCTTACATATTTTTCTATTGTGCCACCATCCAAGCTCTCAGAGCTGCTGGAGGTCTCACTGTTTCCATCCTGATGGATGAGAAGTTGCATGAATAACAGAGAAGCATCATCAACGTAGAAACATTTAATTGAAGGAAAAAAGTGCTTTCTGTACCTCAGGTTTGTTAGCGGGAGCTGACGAGTTGGTCTCTGCCACCTGTAGGAGAATAGTAGTAGTCTGAATTGAGCTTGTCGTGATTTGGCGCTATATAAATAAACTTGAATTGAATTGAATTGAATTGAATTGAGCGCCGCTCAGCATTAGCCAATAGCAGTAGAGATACACTTACATACAGCTGTTGGTTACAGAGCAGAGTTGTCGACATTTCTTATGAGCAAGTAGGTATAGATATATATATTGCTACGAAGAAGAAAACTAATATTTCGTTGGACCGCTTTTAGCTTTGCTTACGACACACATTTGCTGTAGCATTGTTTCGATAAGCTTCTGCAACGTCACCAGATTTATTACCATCAAGTGTTGCATTAATGTTTCACCAAGATCTTGCATTGATGATGGTAGAGTCTGACCGCTGCACAAAGCCTTCTCCAGCACATCCCAAAAACTTTCTATGGGGTTAAGGTCTGGACTCTGCTCATTAGACCAGTTTTGAATGATGCGTTGGACAATTCTTAACCCAGTTTTAGTCTTTTCTACAATCTCCGTAGATGTTTCTCTGCTTGATGCATGCCAATGATCTGACCCTTCTCGCACAGACTAACATCTTTTCCACGACCACCAGATGTGTCTTTCCATATGGTTGTTTAAAGCTTCTTTCCGGAGTATTTCTATTATCCGATGGCACCATCTAGTGGCTGACAAGCATATCACACAAAAAATATTTTTTTTTTAGATGGCGACTTCACGTTTCTGGTTATAAAGGTGCTTCTGTAGCCGACAAACGGAGCTAAAACACATTGTTTTATGAGTATTATTCTCATGTCACGTTATGTTCTCATATATTTATATTTTAGAGACTTACTTGTCCATGAAAAGTTCATCAACTCTGCATCAGCTGAGGTACTTCCTTAAATATGAAGCAGGTAAGCGGTAGTCTAACGCTATTGGTTAGTTCTGGCCGGCGCTCAGTTTCCCATTGCATGGAGCTCTGGGGGCAGGGGAAGGGGGGTGCTTAGCAAAAAAAAAAAAGATGTATTGCTTACATTATATCACAGTACATGATGAGATAATCACTTTTACGGATATCTGACAAATCATACATAATTTCTGAAAGGAGAAAACTTCGGAAAGCAGCTTTAAGAATGGAGAAGCAACCCACTGCACCAGTTGGGGTTAAATAACTTGTTGTCAACCGAAAGATGCAGTAATTATCCAATAGGAGGCTTGTACCTTTATGCTCTGTTAAATCCAGGTGGTGACCTTGTTTTTGGCGGGGCAGCTCTGGCCAGCTAGCGGTGCATGTTCACCAACGAGAAGTGTTGCTTCTAGCTGTAATTAGGGGAGGGGCTTAAGGTGCAATACATTTTTCTGCCTCTAGATGGTGTCCTCTAACAAAAAACTCAGGTTTTCTGCTTTAAGCCTACTTTCAAGTCCTTAAAATACACCTTAAAAAAGTCCTAGTTTTTCTGGTTTGGTTTTCCGTATTTATTTTATGGAACCTCTTTTTCTCCATTTATACCTAAAAATTGTCTTTGTTTTCTTAGTAGAAATAATGACATAACAAATAGTTTAAAGTGTTTCTATGGATAACATAAAGGGTATTTTCACATTCTTCAATGAGGAGATCCAACATTGCCACCCTATGTACAACTTCCTGGATCCACCTCTCACTGCACATCCTTCATTATAACACGGTTCACCTTTTGCGGCCTCGCAGTTTTAAAGATTTTTTGTGCAATTTTTCATGCCTTTTTTTTACAGTGCATTGTGTTCTGCTTCCAAACGTACAAAGATTTTAACTTTGACAGTGTTTAAACGAGAGAAAAGTGTGGAAGTGTTAAGTTACCTGCAATTTTAAGACCATAACTCCCATGATAAACGGGGGACCATTGCACATCATTTTGTATTTCTAAGAGGTCCAGCTAATCCAGATAACAAAGGTGGAATAAAAAAAAAGTCTTGAGACTCTAAATACAGATTACCTTTGTGTTTAACCTAAACGGGTTTGCTTTCTGCATCATTCCTCTCAACACTCCAGGATTCTACAATAAAAAATAAAAAAAGCACATGATGTGTTTTAAACATTTTTAACTGCTACAGTTCAACAGGGCCAAAGAGAATAAACAGGGTCAAACATATGTTTTCTATAAAAAGTTATCAGCTATGTGTCTGTTGCTGCTGCCTCTTGGCCAGATCGTCGTCGTAAATGAGAATGAGCTCTCAATCGACTCATCTGGTTAAATTGATAAAAATAAATTATGAAACGGTCCTTGTTTAGACTTAAACATATACTTTGCTGCCCTCTAGTGGCCACAACAGGAACTATGTTGATCTATTCATTTTTCACATCGACACTAAAACAGAATGTCTCAAACAACAGTTGTTCAAAATAAAACTCAGTGGTGTTGATATAATTTCCATATCTCCATCCATCAGCTGCTGATTCTACTGTCCACTATTTCTGTCTGTTTACTTTTTACCACTTTATTTTGATAAACTATAGGAAGCAGGGAAATTAATTAGTAGAATCCAGCGACCTCTTTCTCTGAGACCTTGCTGTTGTCCACTAAGCTCCTGCTGCTGGAGGAGACGTCACCATGTAGAGGCTGAAGGTCCTGAGAGATGAAGGAGAAACTCAGCATGATGGGAATACTTAAAGGAATAATTTGGCCATGTTGTGTGACTATTAGGGTTGTCACGGTATGAAAATGTTACCTCACGGTTATTGTGACCAAAATTATCACGGTTTTCGGTATTATCGCGGCATTTTTTAAACGGTGTTGCATATGTTCAGAAAGCATTGATAGTCCTGTTCTACACAAACTGAAATAGTTTTGAAAAGGTTTAACAGTGTTTATTAAACCTAAAATAACACAAAGCCTTAGCTAAAGTGCAACTTTTCACAAGTAAAGGAACAAATAGCTTCTTTTTCTGGAACATGTTACAGTAGTCAGTGCAGGTTTAAATTAAACAAATCCAAACATTCAAAACATAAACAATTTGTAAACAAATCAAAGAAACACCACTTGTTTTCTCATATACTTGATTTCTTCATTATCAAAATGAAAATCTAAAACTCCAGTCCACACTTGACTTGAGCACTGTACAAGTCAACCTTAAAAAATATGTATTTAAAATAAATAGCCACTTTAAACAAATTACTAAAATAACTACTACACTATGTAATCAAATCCAAATGTTCAAGTATAAATGGCATTGAATAAGTAAACAAATCAATGACAAGGAACTAATTGTATATTTCTCTTCATCATCAACAAATAAGATGCTTCATCCAGCAACGGGTGTCCGTGACACGGTTTAAATGCTAGCAGAGGACGCTGCGACTGCAGTATATAGTGACTCGTTGTATTCTCCCTCAGCCAAAAGTCCTCACATCATGCATTTAAGCTAAAATGCTAATGTTAACTTACCTTGCACTGGCTGTAGAGACGTGGGTGATGGTCACGCAGATGTGCCATTAGATTCGAAGTGTTGCTGCCTTTTGCAGACACTTGTTTCCTGCACGTTCTGCAAACGGGATAGCAGTCTTCTATTAACTGTCCCTCAGCATTTTTCAGAAATCCAAAATATGCCCATACTTCCGATTTAGTCTTCTTTGAGGGCTGATGGATGTCATGGGCGCTGCCGTCTCCTCCTTCGGCCATTATTACAGCTTCAAAGTTTTGGTGCAGTTGCAAACTAAAAAGTGCGTGTGCGCGCCGCGGGAACTTCAGCAGAAGCGACGGTGGCTGGTAAGGGTCACCGCACCGAAACCGCGGCCACGGTAAACCCACCGAGATAATTTAGTTTTTTAAAAACTGGACGGTTATTTTTACTGTCAACTTTTTTACCGGGGTCTACCGCTATACCGGTTACCGTGACAACCCTAGTCACTATCTTAGAAAAAATAAACAAAAAGAGAGATAAGAACACACTGCACCTTTGGTTGGGAGGATCTGAACGGGCTGACTTTCTGAATCAGGCCCCTCATCGCCCCCGGATTCTGATGAAGATGAATCACATGTGTTGGATTAAATCCCAGCGTAGCACACAGATTAGTGCCAACGATCAAACTAAGTATTTACCTGCTGGCTTTCAGGCTCATTAGCAGCCTCTTTTGGGACTGCAGGTTCTTGAGGATGAGCTAGAGCACTTGTTGGCAACTTCAACACGAAAATGTTAATTATAAAAGAAACTTGGCAAACTTCCTGTAACTGGGATGGCTTTTTAGGCTATTTGTTAATTTGTTAATAGTCATGTCCTAAAGCAGCATTTTGGGGCCAATCAGAAGAAAGGATTAAATGGGAAGATTTTTTTTTAATTTCTAGTTTTGAAACTAAAAGTTGAAATGTAATGAGTTAAAATATCCATGATAAAGTCAAAATGTCTACTTTTAAAAGGTATAAATGTCAAGAAATATGGTGAAATGTTGAGATTAGAATCAAACTGTAAAGTAAACAGTCATAAAGAATTGTACAAATGAAGGAAAAATGTCAGGCAGGCGGAGCCTTTTCCTACCCGAGCCGATTCTGGAACATTCCCCTGCTCCAGTGACTCCGCGGATGGTGTTTTGTTAGACACCTATGAGAGAAATCCAGGTGAGTGAACAATGCTCCGGTCTGACGTAGATTATCAGCGGGAGCCCCGAGGTTACCTGTGATGTGGACTTGAATGGGTTGACTTTCTGTAGGACTCCTTTCAGCATCCCAGGGTTCTGAAACACAGTTTTGGTCACACTAAATAAAGCCTATAAACCAAAGGTGACACGGACCCCATTCTAAGACCTCTTTAACAGGATTAGTAGTTTCCTCCTCAATAACCCGCTGTGCCTGCCCAGCGGTGCTGTATGTAAGCACTACAGGTGGCAGGTGATTCTTTTTGATAATTAGTGGGCATAAAAAAATCCCAGTATCTAAATGTTCTTGATGTCTACTGTGGGTAAAGTGTCATATTCCTGGAGAACTGGGTGAGCATGAAAGAAGTTGCCCCACAACGAGTCAAGTCCTTTTTGGGGAGGAGTTTTTCTGCTAGGATGGGTCATTTTGTCAATAAGTACTGACCTTCACTGGGGTGTACCGCAAAGATCAATTCTTGGTTCCCTGCTTTATTCTCTTTACCTCCTCACCCTTTTTCTCAAACACAGGGGTAAATGTCCCCTAAGCCTAATTTATATTTCTCCGTCTACGCCGGAACGGACACACGCAACGCCATTATCCGTCCTTTCAAGGGCTCTCCAGCAGGCTCGCAAGGGTGGACGGAGTCGAGCTCTCTTTTCTAAACATCCGCCCGACGAGACTGAGAGCGCAAGCTTGTGATTGGTCGGGACGCCAGTGCTGCCATTGCGCCGTCAAAAACATGGAGAGCTGAAGATATCTAGCTGCAAACACGGAGCTTGAAGAAACCCTCACAGAAAAACTCTAAAAATATGAACGTTTTATTCCCCCGTGACTGGAGGAGTGAAAAGTCATGAGGAGTGATACGCACCAAGCATTTTATTTGTGGAAGGAAATGATGGGAAACAAGTGTTTAGAACGAGGTGGTGAGCGCATGAAGAGGTGGAGGTGAATGAGACACAAATTTGTTCGTGTTAAAAAGTCCCTTAAATGCAAAAAAACACAGTATAAACACTATATAAACGCACTATCTTGGACCAGATACCACAGAACAAGGCTACGCCCTCTGTTGTTCTGGCGGGGAATTGCTTTGACAAAGAAGTCTGAAGGCAAAACGTCTCCGTCTGTGTGTACGTGCCTCCCTCGTGGAGCTGACAGAGAAGTATAAATTAGGCTTTATATGCTGATGATTGTCAGGTGTATTTATCACTGAGACAATGCTTTGCTGGTTCAATTCAAACCCAGATCAACTGGAATTGTTGTGTTCCAACCTAACGCCAGGCCTTTATGATACGTCTCCCCTGGCCCCGTTTGAGGGGTTTGTTATCACCAGCCTGGGAGTTAAATTAGACGCTGAACTTAAATTAAAAAAGGCATTTGATGTCATTGATCATTCTAGGTTACTTCTTAAATTACACCGGTATGGAATAAGAGGGGTGGCGCATCAATGGGTTAATAGTTATTTACGCAATAGAAAACAGTTTGTTCAAATAAATAATGCAAAATCTGAATTAAAAGATATTTATTATGGTGTGCCACAAGGGTCAGTCCTCGGACCTAAACTGTTCATATTGTTTATTAATGACCTGGTAAATGTGTCGAATTTACTTGGCAGTTTTATTTGCGGATGATACTACATTGTTTTATTCAGGATTAAATGCACATGAAGTAACTCAAGTGATAAACAGTGAATTGATTAAAATTAAAAAATGGTTTGATATAAATAGATGTCACTGAACCTGAACAAAACAAACTTTATACTGTTTAATGGTAGAAGAAGCTGTGATGTATCTTTAATGATAGATGGAATGGAAATTCAAAGATGAGAGTCTCACATGGAAATCACATGTAGGTTATATAAAGGGGAAAATCGCCAAAGCCATAGGTGTATTATATAGACTTAAGTTTCTACTAAATTTGTCGGGGTTGTTAACATTGTATCACTCACTGATTGAACCATATTTATTTTATTGTTTAGAAATTTGGGGAGCCACTTGCAAAACTTTTACACAACCATTGCATTTTGCAAAAAAGAGCATTGAGAATCATTAATAACAGTAACTATAGAGATCACACTAATCAATTATTCATTAGATACAAAATACTGAAATTTCCTGACTTGGTAGAGTGGAAAATATTGCAAATAATGTACAGAGCGAATAAGAGTAATCTACCAACTAATATTCAGAAAATGTTTCATAAGAGAGTAAGTGGGTACATGTTAAAAGGAACTGATGTCTTTAAGAAACCTAGATTCAGAACCAAAGTTAGGGAATGTAACATTTCTGTAAATGGTGTAAGATTGTGGAATGCCATTAACAAGGAATTTAAAGAATCAACTACACTTGCTACATTTAAAAAATGTATAAAATCTAATGTATTTAGTAATTATGAAAAGGAGAATTATAATATCAAAGATTAGACGTGAAAATATTAGAAAGTGACTGAGGTTATACTGTGTTTGTTTGGCGGATAATTTTATTTCGTAAAAAGGGGCAGAAATCATGATTTTTTCTTCTATCTGCACCTTTTCATTCAAATGTTTTTTTTTTCAATATGTTAATGTATCCTGTATTTGTTTGTTTATTTTATACATTGTGAATGAAATAAAAGATCATAAAAAAATTAAAATTAAATGGCAATAACAAGCGGCATTATTCATGGAGGAAATAGAACACGGCATTCCAAGATAAAGACCTGCTACCTACAGTAAAACATGGTGGTAGTTCCATCATGATCTGGGCTGTGTGGCCAGTGCAGGGATTGAGAATCTTGTTAAAGTTGAGGGACGCATGGATTCCACTCAATATCAGCAGATTCTGGAGACTAATGTCCAGGAATCAGTGACAAAGCTGAAGCTGCACCGGGGCTGAATCTTTCAACAAGACAACGACCCCAAATACTGCTCAACATCTACTGATGCATTCCTGCAGAGGAGCAAGCAGAACGTTCTGGGATGGCCATCTCAGTCCCCAGACCTGGATATTATTTAAAATCTGTGGTGTGAGTTAAAGAGATTTGTCCATGAAGAAGCCATCAGACCTAAATGAACCAGAGATTTTTAGTAAAGAAGAATGTTCCAGAATACCTTCAGCCAGAATCCAGACTCTCATTGGAAGCTATAGGCAGTGTTTAGAGGCTGTTTTTTCTGCAAAAGGAGGATCTATTAAATATTGAGTTCATTTCCTTATGCACCTGCCTAAATATGTTCAAACAATTATTTCACACTTTCTGTAATTCCTATAAACTTCGTTTCACTTCTCAAACATCACTGTGTGTGTCTCCTATGTTATTATTTAACTTAGATTTTTTTTATCGTGACAACAAGTTATACAGGAAAATCATGAAGATTAACAAGGTTGCCCAAACTTTCACATTCCACTGTAACTGGACCTCATTTCCCCTGCTAACACCCTGTACGTTATTTCATCCTTCATTTTAGAGAAGAAAAAAAAACTATAAAATCATAACATTTTTTCAAGTCTGTCAGTTTTATATTTGCTGAATTTGTTGACATGACCAAAATAATTAAAAGCTTAATTGTTTAATTATCATGTGATATATTATGTGTTAAAATAATCACAAAACCAATTTATTTTGCTCTGACACATTTTCTCTTTTAGGGATGCTCCATGAAAACATCAGAGCTGTTAATAATTATGTTTCTAATATTAACCAATTGTATTAAACCTAATGTCTGTTTTCAGAGCATTTGTAGAAGGTGTCAGTCAGCTTTAATGCTTTTAAATGTGATTTGACAGTTTGGTGATAATCATGGACTCATGATGTGTTGATGTCTAATCTCAAACTTAGCTTTCCCCAGTGTAGACTCAGTTTCCAGTCTAAGCTGTTGTGACAACACCACAGTAAATAGAGAACCAGTGGCGAACGCCCCAGGGTACAGTCCAACATTTAAAGCATGTGATGCAAAAAAAAAAAAAAAAAAAAACAGCTCCAAAAGTGTTGCCACGAGACCTGCTGATGGTTACGGTCGTTAAGAGTCGCATGAGTTTATAGTGGAACAGGGAACATGCTTGTCAAGTGGCAGGTGAAAACAATCAGCTCATAGGTAAAGATGATGGCCAATAAGGGGAAACTAACTGAGAAGCACAATGTAGGAAGTATCATGGTTTGGGGATAATGTGCAGTTAGTTAACAGATGGTCTTGTTTTTGGCTGGGTCTGTGTACTTGTTAGCCAACTGTCTCATCCACCACTGAACAGATTTTAATGAAACTCTCAACAAGTCAACTCATTTCAAGATGGCCACCACAGCTGATCAACTTCAGTAAACACAAAAACGCCTAACGACTGTGTCACTTCAACAGATATAGGGCTATTATTTCAAAAGGCTGGTGCTGGGGGTCACCCCCCAACACATTGTCCAGATGTTTACAGATTTACAAAAACAAACATGTCTCCAACACTTCTAAACATGGGATGAGTTAAAAACTCTGAGGCGGGCTGCATTCCTTGAAGAGATGCCAGATTAGTGAAATCTCACCTGTGTGGGGTCTGCTGCCCGTTCTAGTGATTCAGAGGGTGGAGCTTTGCAGACCGTGGAGGAGGACGCCGCCTGGATAAGAGGACAATATGTTCAAGTAGCGTAACCTGGTGCACTGTTAAGAACTTTGAAACAGACAGATCGTGCTCTGTGCTTTTACTTTGGAGGCAGACTTGAAGGGGTTGACTTTCTGCACAACTCCCATCACCCCCAACCTCTGTGGCTTAAAAAATAAGAACAAATATTTAAATTGGATCTGAGTGGTAGAATTTTTGAGTATGTGGCACCTCACGTTTGCCTTTATGAGCTAGTTTGTTTTACTTTTCTAAAAACACAAGGATGTAAATAATGACCAGACATAGCGACTTTGTTTTCAGGTCCAGGTGTGCTCATTCACCTGTGAGACGGTTGGATCCTGTCTGTTCTGACTGTGTGTGATGGAATTTCCCAGCTCCTGGTTATAAACATGAACCTTTATTAGATGTTACAGTCATTCATGACCCAAAGCAACCCCATGTACCCAGTATTCCCTCACCTCCTCAATGGGTTTGGGTGGCACCACAGCAGCAGCAGCTGATGAGCCATCATCTCTCCTGATACCGTTCATGCTGTCAGACAGGAAATAAATCCTGTTTAAAAACTAAATCCGACACTCTGCTGTTGATAATGTCCCTGATTTTTTTTTCTGATCACCAGACTCTAATTACAAGGCCATTCAAAGCAAGTCCTGTGTGTTACACCCATGGTTACACCACAGACTCGTTTAACCTTGAAAACAAAAGTACAAAAACGGTCTAGAAAAGTCGTTTTGTTTGGTTCTGTGGTAAACTACATAAGCCGAATTGAACAAAAGTTCATCAGTAGTGATAAAAAGTAATATGCTACTTTAAACTCTCAAAAATGAACATAATGAGCTAAGAACTCTTAAATTTGATCATATTCAAAGGCAGTTTTGATCGGCGCTCCGAACGGCACTTTCGGAAGTTCTGCTGAGTCCGTGAGGGCTGTTCTCAGTTCTAACACACACAGGAAACACAAACAGTTCAAAGAAATGAGTTTACCTCGGAGTTGAGTCAAAACACAGCAGAAGGACAAAAGCTGAAAGTTTCACCGAACTTCACTTCCCGTTCCCAAAGGTGGAGCCCACTAAACGGAGCAGGAGCAGCTCCGGTCAGTTATCCTGCCAGGAAGAGCCACCGCAGCGTCCCTTTAGCCGGTAGGTCCTCGCTCCACACCCGGGAGTCAAATGGTAGTTTGCAAAAGTCGCCGGTGCTTCGGGTCACCTGAGAGGGGCGGGGCTTGAAGGTTAGACTTTCATAATGGGAAAGATTCAAGACAAACACAACAGTTAAAATTTATATGTTTTATTCAGTTTGAAACAAGGCAAAGAAATACTTATGTGCAAAAAAGCATTGCGTCTCTAAAGGTTAGAATAGGTTGTTTGGATGATTAAAAACAACTCCTATTCAGTAAGAACATCAAATCACACATCGAACCTGTTGGCCAAACAACCATTTACATCCTATTGTGGCACTGGTTCTGTATATTTATCCAAACAACCTCCAGAGAGAAAATCTGTTCTCTGCTCGAGTAATAAAATCCAACTTCTGTTCATTTAAACATGAACTGTAAACAGTTTTATTCATACTGAAACGGATTAAACACAATTTTAAATAAAAGGGATTAATATTCTAACTGTGTGGCTTCGTCTTTGGCCTGTCCTACATAAACCGCTCCTGTTGTGAGCTGTGTGACTTTCTCCCATGAATAAACCAAACTGAATCAGTGAGTGTCAAAAGAACCCTTTGTGAATAAAGCAAACGACAAGAGTGAATCCAAGCAAAAGGAATGACTTTTAGGGAGCAAAAGGCACAGGGATGGAGCGCAGTAGGTGTTCAATAAAAATCTTAGAATATTAATCCAAAAACAATTTACAGCTTAAAAAATTCTAAAGAAAATCACCTCTCCGCATAAATAAAAACATTGTTCACTATCAGCTTCACAGAGGTGGAAGGTTTAGCGTAGCTCTGTGCTTCAGCCAGCAAAGGGCGCCGCAGCTCCACTGGCTTAGAGGCCAGTAGCTTTCTGGAGATCCTCTCTGATCGCGTTCAGCTCCACGATGCAGTCGTTCAGCACGTTAGCCACTTGTCTTATTTCAGCCACGATCTCCTTCTTGCAGCCCTTCTTCAGCTCTCTGGAGTCCTTGGCGAAGTACTTGTCCATGCCTTGGAAGAGTCCCTGCAGTGAGGCCACGGCGTCGTCTGTTATGCTCGTCGCTCTCATCACAGGTGAGTCCACCAGGCCGATCACCTGGACGGCCTTACGGATCTCCCAGTCCTGAGAGTAGTGCTGGGTGCCGGATCTGAGGAAGGGATGGCCGCGTAGTTTGTACAGACCTTGGTTGAGGAAGTGGAGGATCTTGGAGATGGCCATCATGTGCTCCTCATACTCTTTCAGCAGTGCTTCCACCTACAGGGACACAGGGACAGTGTTAGAGCTCAGCTCCTCCATCACCAAACACCCACTCTCCCAGTCTCCTGCTGCACCTTCTTGCGGTCATTCATGTTGTGGACGTTATCGGAGATGGCTGCAGAGGCCGAAGTGATCCCACCAGCCGCAGCCACGCCCACTCCTACTGCCGTGACCACCAGAGAGGCTCCAAAGGTTAGAGGAGCCAGAGCCAGGCCTGTGATGGCGGCCACGCTGCCCACTGCCGTGGTGGTGCCGCCGGTGATGCCAGCTATCCTGGCCTTTTGGTGGAACTCGCTGATGTCATCGGCGAGGAAGTGGAGCTGGAGGATGGACTCCCAGAGAACCTCGGCCCGTTCTGTGAAGACCTTATTGAAGACGCGCAGGCCACGTTCTACTTTGCCAGCCAAGATGGTGAACGACCTGCAGGTGGTGTTAAAGATGGAAGATTTACATACGAATGTAAAACGTGCTGCTGACATTTAGGAGTTTATTGGATCCTCAGACCGAAACGTTCTAAATCAAAAGGTTTTTTCCTTCTCCCACGGTAAAAAACACACGAGCTGAACCCAAGCAGAGACGCGTTTTCTCATGTAGCGTGAGGAAGTATGGGTTTTTCTGTGCCAAAGGTTGTATTTGCCCGGCTGGGTCAAAGCTGGGTCACCAGCAACTTTCACCCACAGATAAAGACCTGAGCCGCCAGCAAGTCTATAAGGAATCAACAACATCTAACACCTGCATCACCAGAAGAAGGAGTTCTCACAGGAAGTCTAGTCATTACAAAGAGTCTTACGCTTCCTTTGTTTATTAATGCTAAATAATCATTTTATCATTTAGCTCATTATAAATGTATTTTAATCAAATGGATTATTATTATGCTTTGGGTAATCATAATGAACTATAATGAATCAGTATACTTAATTAAATAATGTTTTGGGAGATGTTTAGTGATGACCTTCACACTCGCTCACACAGGTCTGCATTCACAGTAACTCCAAAACACATTTGCTCTGACGCACAAGTTTGCTTTGGGAAGAGAAGTGGGTTTTGGTAAGTTAGTCAGTTCGAGTTTGACTACGAGAGAGAGCGGATGTGCTGAACAAACGCCAACGGGGAACGGAGCCGCCGGCTCTCCCCCCCCCCCCCACAAGATGCCTACAAGAGCATCTTAGGAGTGTCATTTCCTGTATGGGCAATGGTAGTGTAGGGGTAAAGATCATCCCAGCTTTGCCACCATGCTGGCGTGAGTTCGACTCCCGGTGGTGTTGGCAGTAATATCTGTAGCCAGCTGAAGCTGGTTTCATGTTTTTATAATTTGTTTTTATTGATTGTTTCCTGCAAAATATTTCGTGTGTCTAAAGATCTTTGAATTTGGTCATTTCCAAGCAGCTTTTAGTTGGTCTACTCTGCATGCCAGCGCTGCACTCACCACTGGACCACCAGGTCTGTTACATGACAGCAGTCGCCTAAGGCCACTTTCACAACTGAGGGTAAGTACAGTCGAGGCTCGGTCGTGTTGGTTTGGGTGGTTTTGGTTCACATATGCTTCCCAAGAATTTACCGGGAATGTGGAAAATCCACATGTGTAGCCAATAAACAGAGCCTGGAAGTTCTGTTTTTATGAAAGGGGAAAGAAAATCATCAAATTTATCACAATTATCACATCTAGCCTTGACTATTCGAACGCAATATTGCTGGGTGTCAGTAAGTCAACCCTTGCCAGACTTCAACTCGTCCGAAACGCAGCGGCTAGATTCCTCACACGTACTGACAGGCGCCAGCACATAACTCCAGTTCTAAAATCCCTTCATTGGCTGCCCATCACTTTCAGGGTCCAATATAAAATATTGCTTTTTGTCTTCAAATCCCTCCATGGTCTTGCCCCCGTGTACCTATTCTTGCGATTTATACTCCCGGTCGCGCACTCAGGTCCTCCAGCCTGTTGCTCCTCGAGGTACCAAAAGCGTTATAAATCATGCGGACAAAGAGCTTTCTCTGTTGCCGGTCCTAAAATGTGGAACGAACTTCCAGCCGCAGTTCGACTGGCATCCTCCTTGGCAGTTTTTAAGTCTAGACTAAAGACACACTATTTTACCCTTGCTTTTAACAGTTAGCTGTTATTTTGGTTTTTACTACTCTTATTTTAACATCCATTGTAAGGTTTTTATCGGAACTTTTTTATTGACTTGTTTCTTATTTGTTGACTGTATTTTATTGCTTTGTTGTATGTTTTTATCTCCGTTATTGTGCGACTGTTCAGCACTTTGGTCGGCCGTATGGCTGTGTTTTTAAAGTGCTATATAAATAAAGGTGGTATGGTAAAAGACCTGAAACAGGACTCGAGATGACTCGTGTATCCATGTACCAGTTAACAACGCTGGCAATAATCCTGTTGGTGCCTAAATAAATTAAACTGTTTTTTGTGCTATTGTAGGAGAATCTGTCAACAGATGCTGCTGGTGAACAAGTTCCCAAAGCAGTCTCAGACTGGTTCTTGGTCCAGTTTAGTGGTTCAAACAAAAACATCCAGAGCAGAAGATGAGAAGAAAAGCAGCTAAAGTCCTCCAAAACAATACGGATTTTATCTGATCTTCAGGAAGTCTGGACACATCCAGAACATTTACTCACCAGCCTATATAATCATATCTGTGCTGAAGGGTTTAACAATATTAAACATTTTGTGCTTCGTGCTGACTCGGTGACCTGACTCAGACTCACTTTGACTCATCTTCTTTAATGGCCGCTTCCTCTTCATCCGACGGCAGCTCGTCCCACTCTGATCACCAAAAAACAACAGGTTGGTATCTGATAAAAGACGTTTCCTCTGTGATTATACCGGTCGTGACTCACGTTCCACCGTGCACCACCACTCCATCAAGCTGTCTGTGTCCTGTGAGAGGAGAAACAACATGGCTGACCACACAGAGCAACAACATGAAAAATCACCAATCCAGAGAAGACACTGACCCCGTCCTCTTCAAAATCCTCTTCATCTAGACCTAGATCATTCTGAGCAGCCATCCACTCGGCCTAAATGGGATTGTGGAAGTGATCAAGTATTTTTAGAAAATGAGCAAAAGAGCGTTACATCTTCTAAACGAATCAGAGGTTGTACACAGGGCTCTGAGATGGAGTGGAAAATGACAGGAGCAGACTGACCTTAGCAGCCTCTGACAGGTCAGCAGGTGCAGCTCCTGGTGCAGCGTCAGGCTTGGCTTTATGCTGGTGAGATAATCAGTTACAGCTGGGGCTCTGAAGACCTGACAGGAGCTAAACAAATCAATCACCAACACTCACCTTGGCTTTCAGCTTCTTAGCCACTTTCTGTTTAAATGTGTTTTTCTGTTGAACAGAAGAAAACATGTGAGGTATGTGTGTGTGTGTGTGTGTGTGTGTGTGTGTGTGTGTGTGTGTGTGTGTGTGTGTGTGTGTGTGTGTGTGTGTGTGTGTGTGTGTGTGTGTGTGTGTGTGTGTGTGTGTGTAGGGAAAACGTTGGGATGAATACCGGTTTGCAGAGGTCAAGATAATCCACGTCTACGTCGTAGGCCTCTCCAAGACTCGCTGCATTTTTCTTTGACACGTGATCCTCATTGAGACCTCCCTGAAAACGTAGCACTGCATCATCTCACTGTCTCTGAGCATTAGACACACTCTCAAGGTATGGAGGAGCCACACTGACCTTAGCAAGTCCACGGGCTGCTCTGGGTTTCCGTGGAACAGGATGCTGTGCCTTTTGTTTGGAGGCTTTCTGCCAAAGGAGACATACATGGTCCTGTGAGTCTGCTGCAACAGAGTATCAAGTCCTTGGTGGACACGGCGTGCTGACCTTGTGTCTCCATGCAAAATGGACCCTTATTGGACATCAGCACTTCTCCACCATTTTGGCAGAGAGTGATTTCACTAATCAACCTCCAAATAGCGTCCACAGCCATAGACATAATTGCCAGTAAAGACATCTAATTCTGTCAAAAGATGCTGTATACTACAATGGGTATCACTAAGGGTTATGGTAAAGGGTGCGTGACGCAAAAAGTATCGTTTGGTGACCAGAAGAGGTGCCTGCTGTGGGAGGCTCAACAACCTCTGGATTGTCCAGGAGGGATATTTTGCAGCCAGCCTGATCATCGTTGTATTTAGTCCAGTCGGTAGAGCCCTGCACGGGCCTAAAATCTGAGCCCGTGTCTGGCCCGGCCCGAGGGGGTGGAGCCCCAGCCCGACCCGGTCCGAAAAGGTTTTCAGGATTCTCTGGCCCGGCCTGAGCCCGAGCCAGACTTTTTTTTAACCAACTAAAAGAAAACAAAGTGTGTCAATCCTGACCACTGTGTTAAAAGACGTGCAGGATCCGATCAATTTGTTTTTCCCTCGTTTACCGTCACGGAGAAAACGGCGCACTGGCTCTGGTGTTAATCAAGTTAAATTTTATCTCTTTCCAACAATTTTCACAAGAAAACAGAACAGTCAAAAGCAGGGCTCGAGTTGACTGGATAGTTCCCGTATTTGACCGTTTATTTTGACGGAGAAAGAATAGAAAGAATTACTCCGACGCATGCAGACAAACTGACATTTTATTCTACGCATATCGCAGATGTAGCTAAATCACCCAAGAAAAGATTCCCATCTGAACATCTGAGCTGCTCAGCGCATATGTGCACAGCAAGCTGAAGTTGTGGAGATTGGCTTGGAGCGCGTCGCAGAACCAGAGCGCATGCGGGAAGGTTCCTCCCACTGAAGCGAGTGTTTTCCAAACCCTGTCTCTCAGAGAGACTTGTCACTTAGAAAATGTTCCCTGATTATGAAACTTTGGCTGAATTGTGCTTGTTCCTGTCTCCAATGTGGCGACGCATCCATGAGCCTGTCTGAGGAGAAGCCCAGAATCTCTTCAGCTCAGAAAGCGCATATGATTACGCACAAGCGTGACGCGTCAACCCGGTCTCACAGTAAGACCGGGTTGGACCTGTTCAGGTTTACGCAGACAATCTTTACATAGAATTGACTTACAGATATAAAATTAATGCAGTAAAATATAAAGCATTTTATTTAAATATCCATTCATTATTTTACAAGCACAGAGAGCCGCATCAGATGGATGGAAGAGCCGCGAGTTGTGACATGTTTTCTCCAGGACCAGAGAGGACGCAAACTCAATACATCTCTTTTATTGTGAGGTAATAATTTCTCTGAGTTTTGCGGTTGCGGGCGGGAGTAGACATGCACGCTACGGGTGGGGGCGGGAGTGTAACACACACGTTGCAGTTGCAGGCGGTAATTGTCAGAAATTCAGCGGGAGCGGGCAGAAGCGGGATGAAGAAAACAGTCCCGCGCTGGGATCTACTGCTGCGTTTGTGTTTCAATTTTTTTTTAATGAATTCGATTAAAAATAAAGGCGCCCAGCCCGGCCCGTGTCCGAGGTAATTACACAGTCGTTGGCCCGAAGCCCGGCCCGAGGGCCTAGGGCTTCAGTGCAGGGCTCTACCGGTCGGGGCCAGCCAGCTCCCAACAGACACAAAGGAACTGGATTTCCTTGTTTAGCGAATAAGTTACAGCCACCAGGAAGGCCTTATGGAGACGGCGATAAAACAGCAGATCTTTTCAGCTGACGACCAAGTGAAACAGAAGGGGCCTGAGCCTGTGGCCTCGGAGCGAGGCCGGCATGTTGAGCCCCGAGGCAGACCTCGCATTTGGCATGCAGGTCGCTGCTGGGGATGTAGCCAGTCTGGCGTGAAGGACAGATCCACACAGCATCTCTGTTGGTGTCATGAATTCACTAATGCATCACCAGAGGTGGAAAGTAATGAATTACATTTACTCACGTTACTGTAATTGAGTAGCTTTTTTGTGTATTTATACTTTTTAAGTCTTTTTTAAAATCTGTACTTTTACTTGAGTACGTTTTTAAAAAGAATTGTAATTCGCCACATTTTAAATCATATCCGTTACCAAGTAAAAAAATTATAGGCTTAATAAATTAAAAATATTGCATGAGCACAGCGTCTAATTCATTTTTCTTATTTTTTATTCACCTTTTTTTTCTCCTGTAATACGTGTCATCGCTGCTGTGACGTCTAGCTTTCCCCACTGAGGAACAATAAAGGGATTTTCTATTCTATTCATCTATCTGCAGCCTGTCCACTTCCTGTTTACTGTAGGTTAAATCTTTTCTCACGGGCCAACAACAAGTAAAAATATCATTTTATCTTAAATGAAAATACAACATCTCACCTGTTAACTTTCATGTTTTAGAAAAGAAAACGAGCAGAAAACCAAAATATTTAAAGCTCAGTTTGCTCCACTGGTTTACTGTGATGCTCACCTGTTCCAGCCAGATACCTGCATCATGGGGTTGATCTGAGCTGAGGAGGAGACTCCTGTTGTTTTGTTCAGCTTCATCATAATAATGACAACATTAGATGACAACAGGTGCTCACATAGGTTTGTGCTGCTGAACATGGAGAGCGTCTGAGCAGCTTGACCACGTTGTTGTGTGTTGGGGAGGAAAAATAAAAACTACAGCAGCCACAGAGTCATGCTGATTTGAGCGTGTCGCTGTTCGCTGGAGTTATATCAGCTCTGTCTGGAAGTTAGTTGGAAAGCTTTCTCTGTCAGTCGTGAACACATTCCTGAGTGGTTAAAATCTCTGTTTCTGGGCTTCAACGTCGGCAAATATCTGAGTAAACTCGGCGCTGAGTGAGAGGAGTGTTTAGTTTGTCCGAGACCGCAGAATTGCAGACACCGGCAGCAGACGCTGGAAAAAACACAAAGGAGGGGGCGCTTCTGCTCCGTGCTAACGCCACAAAGCATCATGGGAGTTTTAGTCTTTCCGGTAAACTCGGCCAGCGGGTCAGTTTTAATATATTTTTTATATTTATCTCGCGGGCCACATAAAAATGCTCCGTGGGCCTTGTGTCTGACACATGTGCACCATTAGTTCTAGTAACACCTGGGCTCCCAAGGCTTATTCTGACAGGATGGATGTTATGGGACCCTTAAGGATTCCAGTTGGACGATTGGAGGATTATTTAGGAGGATTGGAATGAACAAACTGATTTCAGTGGTGAAGGGTTAATTGAGTGAGTGAACCCACTACCAAGGATGAACTCTGTCTGCTAACTTTAAAAATCAGCTGCTCTAATAAGCATGAAGGTCAGAGAGGAGCTCTAGGATGGACATGGATAAAGGAACTGTAATGTAGAGGTAAAGTAGGGCAGGGCCAACGTTAACAGCTGTCATACGGTCCATTTGACATGTTTGACTTTCATTTGGCTTGTTATGTGCCAGGTTAGAGCACAGTCTCATGTTAGTTTTGTCATGAAAATATTGAGATACCTCACATGCTGATGGCATCTAAAAAACATTTTTTTTCTCAAAATAAAGAATAATTTTAATCACAATTGAAACCTACAATCCCAGAAAAACCTCGTCCAATCAATGTGCACGTCCTGTTCTCACTAATAGGATAGAAATCCCTCCATCAAAGTGTGTGTGTGTGTGTGCCGCGTGCGCACTGCAAACAGTGCACACAACTGTGGAGTGCTCCTTGCAGACAGCCAGGTCACATTTGAAGCAGAAGTGGGCAAACATGCTTCGCTTGCCTTGGCACACGAGCAAATTGTGAACTGGCGTTGTGATTTTGCACTACTTAGATGTAGCCATCCTTACGCTGACAAAAATGTAACCAAGTACATTTTACTTTGAGTACATTTTATTTACGATACTTTTTACTTTTACTAGAGTAAAAATTTAGGCAAGTACTTTTACTTGTACTTGAGTAAAAAAATTATCAAAGTATTGGTACTCGTACTTAAGTAGGACATTTTAGTATTCTTTCCACCTCTGTGCATCACAGCTCATTCCATCTCCCTCTAGATCAGCTCAGTGGCTTAGTGGTAGAGTGTCCGCTCTGGGACAAATCCTGGGAGTGTCCGGTGTTTAAATCCCAGTCGGGTCACACCAAAGACTTTAAAAATGGGACCCAATGCCTCTCTGCTTGACACTCAGCTTTAAGGGGTTGGATTGGGGGGTGAAACCACCAAATAGTTCCCGAGCACTGTAGTGTCTGCAGCTCACCGTTCCCCATGCAGACGGGTCAGATGCAGAGGACAATTTTCACCACACCAGTGTGTGAGACAGCTATGGGACTTTTATCTCCAATCCAGGGAAATAAATCAGATATCACAAAGAAGCCCTAAAATAATAAACAACTACCACGTCACCTAGCCCCGGTTCCTTATGAGCACAGTTTAAACGGTTACCTCCATCTCGTGAAGTTCTCCATTGTCCAACTCTTCAGCTGACGAGCTGCTCTTCTTCTTTTTCTGCAAACCATTATCATCCAACATGTTCTCCTGTAGTCACAAACACACATTTGAGCCAAATCTAAACCGACTATCAGTTCTACAATTCCAAAGCCTGACCTTTAAATGTTGAATATGGAACATGAACACTCTGGCGATATCTAGTGTTTAGAGGTGGTAGAGCAACAACCAAAATCATTGTACAGCCATCGGGGTGTTGAGTCACTGCTGACATGTTAAGTATCCAACCAGCACCATGTCCAATAAAACATCGTACAGGGTAAAGACTAATTTATTTACAACAACATTTATCGTTAGAACATTTTCTGGGCTCAGAATCAGCTGCTTGACTTATCAAGTCCGCCATTTTACAAGGACCAACCTTGCCTTGCCAAGCGGACCTTTTAGCACAACGGTGCCCTCCACTGGCTGGTAGATGTAAGCATAAACCCTGTGTCGTGTCCGACAAATGAAAAATTTGATATTTTTTTAAATATAACTTTTAATGAAAAAACTGTACATTCATTCTACACACCTCTTAACGCCTTGTGGGGGTATTATTTAAAAATATAGATTTTCATTAAAATGTTCCATATTCCACCTTTACCACCAACGTCTGTGTACCTTGGATCTTTGACGAGCGATCGATGGAAGTTTTTGTTTCTTTTTTTTCTTCTCACCCATGACGTCACCCTGAGAGACATGTTTGAAGATGTTAGCATCTCTCCATCCCTTAAATAAAAAGCCTGTTAATTAAAATGTTACCTTTGCAGCCGACTGAGGATGCAGCTCATTCATCGCGTCTTCATTGTCAAACATCTCATTCTACCAAATGATGCACACAATAATCAAAATAAGGTTCTGTAGTTGGTACCAACAATCTATCTGTAGCACTTGTGTGTTGTCTGCTGAATAAAAAACTATGTTTTAAATGAGCCGTGCCATCTCAGATCCACAGGACCCGTCTCATACCAGACAGTGACGGACAAGTGGTCTCTAACCTTGGACTTGTCTTGAGGCGTGTGTCCATATGCACCAAAGTCTTCATCAAGTGACTTTTCCTGTGTGACAAGAGCAAAAGTCATCATGTGAGACCTTTTAGACATCCTTGTACCACGGGGACACCGTATGAACTAAAGGATCACACACTTGCCAGTTTACAGTCGTACCTTTGAGCCTTTGTGAGGCGTGTATCCATGCGCTCCTCTTGGTTCATCCTGGTATTAAAATCAGATAAATAGGGTTTTATTGTAGTATAACACAGAAGAAGCTGGGAACTACATCTGTATCTTCCCATCATCTTGGACTGGAACAACCCATGGAACCCATTTAGATGATCAGATGAGTTTATTTTATCCCCCGAACATAATTGTAGAGAACAGAACGGATTTACCTCAGATGGTTTACGATGGGTGTTTCTCTTTCCGATGTGTTTCTTGTGAGTGTCACCGTCCTGTTAGAGAGAACAAGTCAAGGATGTGGGAAAGCTGTTTTTTCTATAACAGGTGGTCAGCTTTGCAACAATATATTGAGGGTTGATGTTACGTTAAATGACTGTGCCTTCTGTCAAATTAACGGCTGTCACTGCATGTCTGACCGTCTTACTGTATGTCATCCATTTTATTAACCCTTGGAGGTTCCTTAAAAAAGCTACACTGGGGACCCTCACACAAAAAAATGCATTTTAGCAAAATGTATTAAAATATATATTTCAAAAGTCAATTTTTTTTTCACAGATTCTTTCCTTAGCTTTAGTCCTCACAAAACGTAATACAATATTTGAGTGTTTTTAGGATTTAACCCCTTTAGTGCCATGTTTAGTCAAAAAAAAATCTACTTTATAAAAAATTAAAACCTAAATCATTTTTTGTGCGTTATGTCCAGAGGATTTCTTTAGGGGGTGAATTGTGAGCAAAAAAAAAAGTTTTGTTTTCTCTGTCTCTTTTGTGTAGTGTCAGAGAATCAGAAAAACACAACCAGGTCCCTCGCACAGAAAAATGCTCAAACAATGATAGTTATTTAAATGTTTATTGGAACAAGTGTGTGTGTGTGCGTGCGTGCGTGCGTGCGTGTGTGTGTGTGTGTGTTGCAAACGGTGCACACAACTGTGGAGTGCTCCTTGCAGACAGCCAGGTCACATTTGAAGCAGAAGTGGGCAAACATGCTTCGCTTGCCTTGGAAGAGATGGCACCTTTCTTTCATCCTCCTCTCTTCCCCCAGAGGACTGCTCTGCTGCTGGTCGACCCATCTCCGCTCTGGCAGCGGTACCCTCCAGCCAGGATCAGCAGCTCAAGATATGCCCGCAGGTCTGTCGCTTCAGTCGACATCCACTCTGCATTTCTCCAGATCCCCTCCGTGTTCGTGTGGCGAACAGTTAGGTTGATGATATTATCCGTGATTAAAAAAAATTAAAACAATGTTCAATGCTTTCTGTCCGGCTCACGGCGTACCGAGTGATACCAGGATGCAGGATTTTTTCTCGCCGAAAATGATGGCTCTCCTGTGACATACCGCTCTTTGAACTCCACGGAGAATTACCTGCCCCTCCCTCCTCCATCTCTTCATCAGAGTCTTCTCCCTCTTCCCCATCCTGGGACAAAACTTTCATCCTCCGAGTCCACAGAGTCATCGTCAGAAGACTAGCTTTCCCCGCCGGAGACTGTTGGTTCCTGCTTGGCTTCTAGCTCATAAAAAAGTTCACAGGCTACCACAGGATACATTGAGACGTCATGCCATTTTTGCAGTGGAAAAAAAACTAATCCCAATCTGAGCCATCTATATCAGCATTTTTAGCAAGGACACAAGGGTAAACATTGACTGATGCAGGCCTTTGTTTTTACAGGCTTCATCTTTGAAGTTATAGCTGTTAATACTTGTGTGTTCATGAGTTTTGATCTGTTCAAAAAGTTGTAATCTTGTTGGCATTAAAACTTGCAACAGTAAATAAATTATTAACTTTTGAAAATTTGCTGCACATTCAGTTTATATCCAGCTACCACAAAGTTTTTGTGTAGATCAAAGAGTCTTACAGTGACTTATCAAGCTTAGCTTGGTAGATAAATGTTGTTTAAATGAGAGTCTATGACACCCAAAATTGTCCAGGGACCTCAAATTTTTTTGTGCCTATACAATGTTTTAAATGGTGGTGGTGGTGGTGGTGTGTGTGTGTGTGTGTGTGGGGGGGGGGGGGGGGGGTTACTTTTTAGTGAACGTACCCAAAAACCCACACTGGAGCAAAAAATAAGAACTGCATCAACACAGCCAAAGTTGTTCAAAAAAACTTGACGGCCTGCGCAAAAAAATGCACGAGGGACCTCTAAGGGTTAATAAAGTTTAAAAGAAAGAGTAAAAACTGACCAGCCAAGGCATGCAAATCATTAGCCTCTCCAATGCTAACGCTAGTCTATCCATGCTAATGGACAGCAGAGGGAGTATGAAATCCAGAGAGTGACCAGCCTAGGCATGCACATCGTTAGCTTCTCCGATGCTAAAGTCAGTCTGTCCAGGCTAACGCTAGCCTAGCCATGCTAGAGAGAGCAGGTGACCTAGACAATGACCAGCCGAGGATTGCTAGTCACTAGCATCTCCAATTAGGGCTGGGCGATATGGCAAAAATAGAATATCACAATTTTTCCAATATTTTATCACGATTTCGATTTTATCACGATTTTTTATCCATGAATAGCATAACTTCAATTGTGTATTAACCCTCTGATGCATGAATTATGAAATCCTCAACTATGATTTTTTTAACATTTTTTTTCTTTGATCTTTAGGTGTGAATGAAACAAATTTCAACAAATATTTTTTGTAAAATTTTATAATTTACAAATAATTTATTACATGTCCACCTCAGTGGACAGTGTGCATTCTGAGCATGAAATTTGTTGGCTTGGCTTACTGAAGTCCAAATGGAGGGGCTCAAATGCAATAAAGTCTTCAACAGCTGTGCTTAATAACAAAAATAAATAAATAACCATTTTGAGTACCTGTCCACTGTAGTGACCATTATGCATCAAATGGTTAAAGAAGAGAAACATTGAATAAATAAACATTTATTCATATTAGGGATAATCAGCACAGTGCTAACACACTTATATTTTAAACTCACACCAGAGATGATAAAAGCCCTGAGAGAAACGATTACAAAAATCAGTTTTTCTCGTTTTTCAAGTAACTTAACATAAATTAAAATCGTAACCATATTTAAAGTGCAAACATTGCAAACGTATTGTGCAAACATTAACTTGTTCAAAATACTATGTAGCTCCCAGTTGCTCATGTAGTGGATAGTTAAGCTCAAATACGGCTCTGATGTGCGGCTGGACCAGAGATCGCTTGTGGTAGCAAAAAACTGTGCATTCTGAATATTTTCTGCAACAAGTCTCTAAATAAAGTAAAATTTTACAGTGCAGATTGGAGACAACCCATATAACCACTGATTTGATCTCATTTCAGAGAAAAATAGAACAGGTTAGATGCACCTAATAAATAAAATTACTAACAAACTCAGGAATCTTTCTTTGCTTCACTGTTCTGGTGCTGAAAATATCACTAATGCGGATCAAAGGAGATACACAGATGAATGCACCTCTTATTATTTGGAAACTACATTTACTGCAGCTGGCAGAGACAGAGGTGTTTTCTATTGATACACGGAGTTTACAGAATCATTTTAAATTTTAATAGGGGAAGACTGCAGGAGGGAGCAGTAAAATACAGGGGGTCCCCAGCAAAAACAAGAAACTACGAGTCTGATGAAACCCGCTGGTTTTCCATCAGGCAGTCACGGGGCAGCTCCAACGACCCAGTGACCGAGCTCAGTCCGGCTCAGCAGAGGGTGAACGAGCCGAGGCGATGTCGTGCTCTGCTTAAGAAGCGGTGTTATTTTCCTTCTTCAGAAGAAGCGTCCAACGTGTTTTTATGCTTTCTCCGAGACATGTCACGTCGCTAAGTTGTTAGCGCCGCGCGCTAAGGAAACCCTGCGTTCCTCTTCGGAACGAAAACCTCGTTGTCGCTCTCAGCCGAGGCCGAAGCCATGTTTGTTCACACCATGGTTCACACACAGGAGAAAACAAGCGGGGCACTAATATATTACTATGACTCACTCTGATTGGTTAAGGGTCAAACAAAGGTGTGTCATTCGCCTGGGGTAAGTTCCCTTTTCATTCAGAGGCAGAAATTCAACAGCAGAGCTGTGAATCGTGATAAAAAGGTCTCTCAAAAATGACAGACCGTCAGATGTGTAGATCGTAAAACGGTCTAAAATCGTCATATCGCCCAGCCCTATCTCCAATACTGATGCATGTTAGTGAGCTCTTTCGCAGTAACCAGCAATCATCATTATTCAGATCAGTAGTTTGCTACATAATATTTAAAGCCTCCTTGCGGCAGGGTAGTAGTGCTAATTTTGGTCCCAGTACCATGCCATATTTTCCAGCCATATTCATACGTCAGCATCTAATAATCCATGCAGCCGATATATTCTTATAACCAACCTTTAAATGTCCAATTGTTTTCCCCTCAGCTCCCAAGGATGATCTTCGAAAAAGGTTTGAAACTTTGGTATTCTTTTCTTTCTGGTATACAAAATATAGGTCATTGAAAAGAATTGTGAATTAATAGAAAACACAGAAAATAAGAAGTCACGGTTTACTTTGTGTTCCATGGGACCTAAAACATCATCCTCATGTTCTCCAGCAGAGGCGTTGGTTTCAGAACTGTCCTATAAAACAGAGGCAGATTTAAAGAACTATCTGATGGACCAAGAGTTCAGCTGACAGCTCCCACTATCAAACTAGAATTGAGCTTTAGCACAACTTGCTTCCATTTCCTGTATTTTTATTTTATAGACATCCATCTATTTACCACTCTTTTTCCAAGGTAGTGTCACAGATGTACTGTACAAGGTCTCCAAACACACCAGATTCAGTGGTTAAATCACCTGTTCTGCTCTGCAGACACCTGTTAATCACCTACTGATTGTAACCAGCAGAGAAACAAGTAAAATATGCTAGATGGTGGTGCTGGAGGACCAGGGTTGGATACCACCAGTGCTGGGAAAGTTAGTTTTAAAAAGTAATTTGTTATAGTTACTAATTACTTTGTCAAAAAAGCAACTCCGTTACCAACTGAGTTACGAGATTTTAAAAGTAACTAATTACCAAGAAAAATAACTACTTAGTTACTTTTTTCATTAAAGAATGCAAGAAAAATGGGTTAATTGAACTTACTTAATTTACTATAAAGTACTACAATAGTGAAATATAAATGACTAATGACTGGAACATAATAAAATGTATGTCAAAATGTTTTTATAAACATGAATAATTTAAATCAATAAGCACTTAACAAGAGGAACTACTAACAGGAACATTACACATATATTAAAAGGTCACTGTGTGATATTTAACAAGACCCCAATCAGCTAAAATTTTAAATTGCAAATAGAAACACCTGTAAAGTTTCCCGAGCCTTTAAATGGTCTCTCAGTCTAGTTAAATTACAGAAAAGAATGTAATTTTGCACAGTATTTTAATTTTTCCCAGCTTCACATAATTGTGTGTTTTTAGCAGCATTTCTGTTGCTGGTAATCTAGTAAGGGTTAAATAAATAAATAACATCCTTTCAAATGACACCAGAAGAGGCACAAGCCTGATGGAGGACTTACATTTACTAACTTGGGTCAGACCCAAACACAGAAGAGCTGAAGCTGGGTGGTAAACACACACAAGTAGTTCTAATAACACCTGAGCTCCATGACGTTTGAGACTGATGCATCAGTGTTACAGCGGGACTAAAGACCACTGACCTAGATGTTGGAGCTCCACACCTCATCTCAAGGCTGAGGCCTCCTCCAGCCACAAACATGTAGTTCAACAGGCACAGGTTAGGAATATTCTCACCTTGGCCTCTCTTAGGAGGGGCAAAGGGTTCCTCTTATCTTTGACATCATCTGGAAACTTGCTCTAAAAGTAAATAAATCACAATCAGACACAAAGGACAGGAAAACACATTAGAAACACTAAACAGGTGACATCTACAGGTGGAATACGAAGTTTCCTTATTAGATCCCGTTTACCTCTGAGGCTCTCTTGGAGAGCAGGGACTTTCTTAAACTCAGATTCTTTTTCTGCAACAAACATTTACAGTGAAGGTGAAACTAAGGCATTTAAGGTACAACACGAAGCTTAAAGTTAAGACATTACCTTCACGTGACCTCCTAAGGCATCGAAATCCTCACTGCTTCCTCCGCCAGAATCCCTGTTAACCTGAGAAAGTCACACGTTCAGCTTCTGTCATCTGCTTCAACATGAGCAGTCACATCTAGGAGACACTATATGTCACTGACCAGCATCGAATCTCTTCGTAATTTAATTTTTCCAGACTGAAAGGAGAAAAAAAGTTGAACACAATCAGTAATGAACATCAACAAGCACAGATTTACTAAAAGAAATACAACAAAGTACATAAAAGACTTACTGGTTTAAAATCAGGATCGACCTCCGGACTGTCCTCGGGCCAGTCTTCAACACATTGTTCCTGGTTTGTTTAAATGTAGGACATCTTTATATTAATCTACAAATCTAATCATCATCATTCTATTCTCAAAATAAGCTGAATAACTTCAACACACCTGTCCAATTAACAGAATGTCCTCGAAGACGACATAGTTGTCAGGAGTAACCAGTTTAGTCTCCTGGAAAATGTGACAATGATGAGAACCTGCAGTTTAGTGTACTTTATTTCAGCATTTAAGACCCGGCTAGGGCCAGAATATCAGCCATGTGTCTATTTTACAGGGTCTGGAGTTTAAACAGCATAAATTAGACACACTAAGCTGACAGCTGAGAGGGAATAACTCTGTCTTCTATGGTTGGAAAACAATCAGCTGGTTTAAATATTGCAGCAAACATGAGATTATTAAAGATAAATAATACAAGGTCAGATTGGTGGTAATATGGCTCATTTTAATCTATTAATACGTGCAAAGACTTTCAGAATAGTTTATGTTGATGCAAAAAATGGAAATTGAAAAGAAAAGTCAGGACCAATGCATGTGTCAAAAAGCTGACTTTAGTATGTAATTTTGTGATTGTGATCGTGATTTCATACTTTCCCTTTTGTTTAAAATACATTTTTTTTAAAGAACAGCGCTAGGCTGGTTTAGATCCTACCTGTCTGACAGACTTCATTTTGTAAATGTACATGACAAATCTTCATACTCCAGGGTTACTTGTGGAGTACCACAGGGTTCAGTGCTTGGATCAATTCTTTTTACTAAATATATATGCTCCCAATTGGTAAAATCATTAGACAGCATGGGATAAACTTCCACTGTTATGCTGACGATACTCAGTTATATTTATCCATTAACCCTGATGAACCTAATCAGTTTGGTAGATTACAGGCTTGTCTTGAGGACATAAAAAATTGGATGACTCTAAACGTTTAGCTTTTAAATCAAGACAAGATGGAAGTTCTCATCTTTGGACCAGAAATCCAGAAAAGGAAATTGCTTAGCCAATCACCTGACCTGAATGTCATTACATTAATCTCCAAGAACAAAGTAAGGAACCTTGGTGTTATCTTTGACCAGAACATGTCATTCAAATCCCAAGTTAAACAGGTTTGTAGGATTTCCCTTTCCCACCTTCAGAATATTGCTATGATTAGATGCATCCTTTCCAGGAGTGATGCTGAAAAACTAATTCATGCATTTATTACATCAAGACTGGATTATTGCAATTCATTACTTTCAGGAAGTCCACAGAATGTAGTTAAAAGTCTTCAGCTTGTCCAAAATGCTGGGGCTAGAGTTCTGATGAGAATTAAAAAGAGAGATCATATCTCTCCTGTCTTAGCTTCCCTACATTGGCTGCCTGTTAAATTCAGAATAGATTTTAAGATCCTCCTTCTCAAACATAGAGCTCTTAATAATCATGCTCCATCATACATCAGTGATCTGATTGTTCCATACGTTCCTAACCGAGCACTTTGCTCTCAGACTGCAGGTTTACTGGTGGTTCCCAGAATATCTAAAAACAGGATGGGAGGCTGATCTTTTAGTTATCAGGCTCCTCTCTTGTGGAACCAGCTCCCAGCTTTAGTCCGTGAGGCAAACACCTTGTCTACTTTTAAGACTAGGCTTAAAACATTTTTATTTGATATGGTCTATTGTTAAAATCTGTTAGCCTAGATCTGGACAAGTGGGTGTGTAGAGGGAGGTGGAGAGTACAGTCGGTAAAGACGGCTCTCCCTTGCCCTGCCTCCAACATGCCTCCATCTAAAAAGGCTAGGTTATCCAGTTATCTCTGTAGTTATGCTGCTATAGGCTTAGACTGCTGGAGGACACACTGACCACTTTTCCACACTACTACTTTCTTCTACAATCTGCTCTTTAACTATTATTTTCTGCAATTTCAGCTGTTAACTTAATTTTTTTCTCTAAGTGTTTTTCTCCCCAGAAGAAGCTACAATGATATTCTGCTGAGCTGTGTTGGCCTCATGGAGGGGGCCATCGTCTAGCACACCGCTGCTAATCACTTAAACATTCTCCCTCTCCTGATAATAACTTTTTGCTTTCCTTGACATTGGATGTGCTACTACTAGTTTGCCCATTTTATTATAGATTCACTAGGATAAATACAATAAAGTTCATCTCTCGCCAAATTTACTAAGAAATCACAATGTAACCATAGACACATCGCTTGGTGTGTGTGTGTCTGCTCTGTCTTCTCGATCCCCAGTGAGTCATGGTGGATGGCTGCTTATACTGAGCCAGGATCCTCAGGAGGTTTCTTCCTGTTAAAAGGGAGTTTTCCTCTCCACTGTCGTTAAATGCTTGTTTAGTATGAGGATTGCTATAAAGTCACTGACACTAGTCAGTGACTTGATGCAATTTGCCGGGTTACTTATATAGGAAACATTTTTTCGGATTGGCTTAATGAACTGACCTGGATTGGAATGTTTGTTATGTGAAGTGCCTTGAGATGACTGTTGTCGCAATTTGGCGCTATATAAATACAATTGAATTGAATTGAATTTTCGTCTTCTTTATCTGGAGTCAGGTCTCGAGGTCAGCAGCCTAAGCAAAGAGGCCCAGACTTCCCTCTCCCCAGCTACTTGGACCAGCTCTTCCAGGGGAATCCTAGGGCACTCCCTGGCCAGCCGAGAGACATAGTCTCTCCAGCATGTCCTGGGTCTTCCTTTAGGTCTCCTCCCAGTTGGACATGGCCAGAAAAGCTCACCAGGGAGGCATCCTAACCAGATGCCTGAGCCACCTCAACTGGCTTCTCTTGATGTGGAGGAGCAGTGGGTCTACTCCGAGCTCCTCCCGGATGACTGAGCTTATACCTTATCTCTAAAGAAGAGCCCAGACACCTTGTGGAGAAAACTAATTTCGGCCACTTGTACCCACAATCTCGTTCTTTCGGTCACTACCAAAAGCTTGTGACCATAGGTGAAGGTAGGAACATAGATGATCGGTAAATCGAGAGCTTTGTCTTCTGGCTCAGCTCTCTTTTCACAATGACAGATCAGTACAACGCCCGCATCACTGCTGACGCAGCAGCAATCCGCCTATTGATCTCATGCTCCATCTCTCCCTCATCAGTGAAACAGACCCCAAGGTACTTTAACTCCTTCACTTGAGGCAGGACCGCGTTCCTGACCAGGAGAAGGCATTCTACCCTATTCCAACTCAAGACCATGGTCTCGGATTTAGATGATTCTCATCCCAGCTGCTTCACACTCTGCTGTGAACCACTCCAGGGAAAGCAGGACATCACATTCTGATGAAGCCAACAGAACCACATCATCTGCAAAAAGCAGAAACAGATCCCCTCATCACCTTGGCTGTGCTGAGAAATCCTGACCATAAAAGTTATGAACAGAATCGGTGATGTCCAACTCTCATCGGGAATGGGCCCGACTTACTGCCGGAAATATGGACCAAGCTCGGGCACCGGTCATACAGAGACCTAAAAGCCTGTATCAGAGGGCCTGGTACCCCATACTGCCAAAGTACCAGCTCCAGAGTTTGGAGAGTCTGAGTACCCAGACTCTGCTTCCTCATTGGCAAACGTGTTGGGATTCAGAAAGTCTTTAAAGTACGCCACCCACCGTACACCCCACAATGTTCCGAGTCGAGGTCAGCAGCAAATGTCATTTTATTTAAAGATAAAATTTAACTTGGATTTTTATACTTAGTACTACTGTAGTAATAACTGCACAGTGTCCAGTAAGACTGGGCAATTGGATGCATTTATCGACGAGTCTGTCGTCAATAGCTTTTTTGAGGGGATTTTTTTATGCCAAAGAATCAGTTCCACAGATGACACACTACATACTT
Source organism: Nothobranchius furzeri (assembly GCF_043380555.1). Classification (NCBI taxonomy): domain Eukaryota; kingdom Metazoa; phylum Chordata; class Actinopteri; order Cyprinodontiformes; family Nothobranchiidae; genus Nothobranchius; species Nothobranchius furzeri. Next base: position 81,830,713 of record NC_091742.1, read on the forward strand.
GTGTCAATTCAGCATCTTTTTTGCAACACTATGTACTTCTAAACCTGATACATTAGAAAGCTAGGATTCTTGTGGTTCCAGTGAAGTGTGCCTATAAAGGGTACAACCATAACTGTAGACATAGTAAACGCTTTTGCAAACCACTTGGGAATTCAAAATAATGTCATTGCTCAAAGCTTTATGTAATTTACAGAACAGAGACATCTAGAACAAAAAGTCTTTATGTCCACAAGGGTCCAATATAATTTTCCACAAGTCTTACATCTACAATCCAACATATTATACCACTGAAAACATTTGAAGTTTCCTTTAGATGTATGTCTTTCCCAGTATAACTGCCATTAGCAAACTTAAATTAGCTTAAACCTGTTGATAAATATCTTACCCGATTTAACAAGTGAAGGTTAACCCTTCTGTGCCGAGGAAACATCTTATTGGCAGATAGGTCTGAGGTACAGTCACCTAATCTAATAGTGATGTGTCGGTCGCGAACGAACCAGCTCTAAGAGCCGGCTCTATGAAGTGAACGACGGGAGCCGGCTCGTCATTGGGAGCCGTCACCCTCCCTCCCCTCCCCCTCTTGCTTTGGTGAAAGCCACAGGCGATTGGTCAACATGTGTAACTGCGTGTCCAGACTGTCCACACACTGAGCAGTAGGGGCGGGGAAGAGGGAGGATCAGACTCAGACACACAGCAGAGCACATGCGGGCGGAGGGAGAGGAGAGGGAATGAGGAGAAGGAAAAAGGAGAGCGAGAGAGAGGAAAGTGTGACGAAGATGGTGAGAAAATGAGCGACAGCAGTCGGAAAGTAAAGATTTCTTAAAATGTTCAGTAAATAAATCCATATAAATGATAAATATTTGATATATTGCATTTTTTACATTAGTAAATCATTGCATTATTTTGGTTATAAATGTACTCTACGCAACAGAAAATCTAAGGAGCCACTTGGGAGTCGAAAAGGCCGGCTCTTTTTGTTGAGCTGAGCCAAAAGAACCGGCTCTCTAAAAAGAGCTGGAATTCCCATCACTATAATCTATCATCTAGCTTTAGCCAACTGTGGCACAGGATATTTATGTATCAAGTAGTCAGTGAAATTCAGAAAATAACAAAAGGACCCCTTGTGGACAGCTCACAAACTGGTTAAGAGCAATTAGTGATTGGTTGAGCGCAAAATTCTAAACATCACCTGTGCGAATACAACCCCCCCACCCCCCCCACCCCCCCACCCCACCCCCACCACCATTATTTGTTGGACAATGATCTAAATACAAATATTTGTAACATTTACAAAACAAAACAATTATTCAAATGAATACACTTGCATACCGGAGTCTTTGATTTGAGACGGAAACTTGGTTTGGGTGGTTTGGTAGGGAGTTTGAAGAATGATTTAGGGGGAGGTGTAAGTGCATCTGGTTCAGGTTCAATCTTAAACAAAAGGTCAGAGAGATGTCATGTTCATTTAAAAACAGTAAAACAAGTGCAAAACATGCACATTGGAACTAAAATGAAAGCTAAATGATTACCTGAGTGATGGGGTTTACAGAGACCTCTGGCTGGGGAAGTCCCTCTGGTTTTAGGGGAGTTTCTGACTGAGGTGGTCTCTCGGGCTGTTGTGGCCTCTCTGGTTCTTGTGGTCTCTCAGGCTGGGGTGGACTCTCAGATGTTATGGTTTTTTCGAGGAGTGTTGGTTTCTCTGGTTGTGGTGATATTTCTGACCTGTGGCGCCGAATTCGAGGAAGTGGTCTTGGTGGACGCTTAAAATTTGACCCCTTCACAAGTGAACATATGAAAATTTACTGACTCATTGCACAGAATTAGGGCATTAAAACTAGACAATTGTTTACTCATGTGAGCCGTTACATACGTTGGTTATCTCAGTTTGAGATTGGCTGGGTGACGGGGACAGACCAGCAGCCTGAATGAAAGAAGTAGGTTGAAGACGGTCTCGTGGCTTGTTGGGAGGCTTTGGTGGGACGGCTGGAGGCAGTTTTAATGGTGTCCTCTGTAGATCTGTTGGTGGTGGCGTACCCAGCTTTACCTCGGAAGGTGTAAAGAACAAGTCAAATGCATTTTTTTCTTTAGCTTCTGAGAAGCATGGTTGAAATATGTCTGAGGTTCCATTAGAAAAACTTTGGAAAGGGTCCTGTAGCTTAAAAGGAGTTGGGCCAAAAGGGTCATCCAAACTGGAGACATCAAATAGATTCCTAGGAAGTGGACTTGAGAATGGATCAACTGTACTTGCAGATGAAGAAGAAAAAATGTCTAAATTACTCCTAAAGGAGTAATTATCCACTGAATTTTGAGTATCTTCTTTTCGTTTGACAGCAAAAAGGTCTTCAGTCTTAGCTGGAACTGATTGAAACAAATCAGCTTCTGCTGTTTTGCTTTTGTGAAAAGGGTTTCCTGGAACAGTTTGTGAAGCCTGGAACAAATCATTTTCTTTTTCCAGCTGTGCTTTGAAAGGATCCACAAAAATATCACAAGACTTTTCCAACGTGGCCATCTCATTAGGATGATCAGTACGGAGAAACTCCTCCCCTTTGTTAGCATAGAAAAGATCCTGCAGTTCATCTTTTACAGAGTGAAAGCCATTTTTCTCCCAGGGTTTAGACAAGTTCTGTTTCCGAGACGCATTTCTGCTAATAAAGCCCAGTGGGTTGATGTTTCTATCATGAAAATCATCCCTGGCAGTGGCGCTGTGGTCCAAAGTAGCTGAAAGACATCATCATGTTCATAGGTCTGTTACTGATGTTTAGAAATGTTGGATTAATTTAAAAAGTCCTACTTTCAGTATCCTGATAATCAGGTGGAGGGAGGATGATGGTGTTCGCTGCTTCTGATTTACTTCCAGAACTCTCCCTTATGTGACCCAAGCTTCCAGACTCCTGAAACCAGAACACATGACTGAGAATGTGTTCAGTAAAAACAGGTCATTTCTGACCAAAACGTACTAATCTGTTTACATACCATGTAATATGAATGAAAAGGGTTTGCCCCAGTGGAAGTCCCTGGAGCTCCATTCTGATAAACAAAAACAAAATACAGCATAAAAGGAAGTGTTCAATTTAGCAAACTGTGATAAGACAACATTCCAAAACATACCTGTTGGTTGGAAAGAAGAACGTCTTGCACTCCATTCTGAAAGCAACAGGAAATAACAGAATTAATTGGATGTCAAACCACAGAAGGTACACATGATGATCAGAAGCTTTGGATTCAGTGTAAAAAAAAACTTTATAAAATCTAGCATATAGAGATTATTACAGGATTTTCCTAGGTGTTAAGTATAATGTGTGTGCTCTCATTTGTTGGGGTTTTATTTTGTAGGGGTACTTCCTGTTCTGTGTTTTTTTTCTGCATGTTTATGTGAGACTATATTAAAAGGGAGAGGAAATCACATTTATGAGATTCCCAGGAAGTAAACTGATGTCTCCTGAGTGTTTGTCCCTCTGACATAGTTGCTTTGGTATACAGGTGCTGGCCAGTAAATTAGAATATCATCAAAAGGTTGAAAATATTTCAGTAATTCCATTCAAAACGTGAAACTTGTACATTATATTCATGCAATGCACACAGACCAATGTATTTCCGATGTTTATTACGTTTAATTTTGATATTTATAGGTGACAACCAATGAAAACATCAAATCTGGTATCTCAGAAAATTAGAATATTCTAAAGGCCAATGAAAAAATGTTTGTTTCTCTAATGTTGGCCAACTGAAAAGAATGAACATGAAAAGAATGTGCATGTATAGCACTCAATACTTAGTCGGGGCTCCTTTTGCCTCAATAACTGCAGTAATGCGGCGTGGCATGGACTCGATCAGTCTGTGGCACTGCTCAGGTGTTATGAGAGCCCAGGTTGCTCTGATAGTCGTCTTCAGCTCCTCTGCATTGTTGGGTCTAGCGTATTGCATCCTCCGCTTCACAATACCCCATAGATTTTCTATGGGGTTAAGGTCAGGCGAGTTTGCTGGCCAATCAAGGACAGGGATACCATGGTCCTTGAACCAGGTGCTGGTGGTTTTGGCACTGTGTGCAGGTGCCAAGTCCTGTTGAAAGGTGAAGTCTTCATCCCCATAAAGTTGGTCAGCAGCAGGAAGCATGAAGTGCTCTAAAACTTCCTGGTAGACGGCTGCATTGACCCTGGACCTCAGGAAACAGAGTGGGCCAACACCGGCAGATGACATGGCACCCCACACCATCACTGACGGTGGAAACTTTACACTGGACCTCATGCAACGTGGATTCTGTGCTTCTCCGCTCTTCCTCCAGACTCTGGGTCCTTGATTTCCAAAGGAAATGCAGAACTTGCTTTTATCAGAAAACATAATTTTGGACCACTCAGCATCAGTCCAGTCCTTTTTGTCCTTGGCCCAGGCGAGACGCTTCTTGCGCTGTTTCTTGTTCAAGAGTGGCTTGACACACGGAATGCGACACCTGAATCCCATGTCTTTCATGAGTCTCCTCGTGGTGGTTCTTGAAGCGCTGACTCCAGCTGCAGTCCACTCTTTGTGGATCTCCCCCACATTTTTGAATGGGTTTGTCGTCACAATTCTCTGCAGGGTGCGGTTATCCCTAGAGCTTGTACACTTTTTTCTACCACATTTTTTCCGTCCCTTCGCCTGTCTGTTAATGTGCTTGGACACAGAGCTCTGCGAACAGCCAGCTTCTTTAGCAATCACCTTTTGTGTCTTGCCCTCCTTGTGCAAGGTGTCAATGATTGTCTTTTGGACAGCTGTTAAGTCAGAAGTCTTCCCCATGATTGTGGTGCCTTCAAAACAAGACTGAGGGACCTTTTAAAGGCCTTTGCAGGTGTTTTGAGTAAATCAGCTGATTAGAGTGGCAGCAGGTGTCTTCTATATTCAGCCTTTTCAGAATATTCTAATTTTTTGAGATACCAAATTTGGAGTTTTCATTAGTTGTCACTTATGAATATCAAATTTAAATGTAATGAACATTGGAAATACATTGGTCTGTGTGCATTGCATGAATATAATGTACAAGTTTCACGTTTTGAATGGAATTACTGAAATATTTTCAACCTTTTGATGATATTCTAATTTACTGGCCAGCACCTGTATACATGCAGATTCGGCTGAAGACACGTCTCTGCTAACAGGTTATGGGCCCTGCGAATATCTGAACTGACTTAAGAGGACCCCACCGCCACCAGGAAAGTCGCGAAGTACAGCGTGTTTGGTGTGGTGAGGACTAGCATGCTAAGATAGCATAATGAGCAAGCGTGAAGTGGAGACGAACAGCCGATGTGCGAGACTGGTTTTTGATGGAGACGAGAACAATTATGAGCTATGGGATACAAAATTCTAAGGACATCTTCGACTACAAGGTCTTAAGGACACAATATTGGACATTACTGAGGGAGATGATGAGGATGAAGACAAGAATGCCCAGGCCTATGCTGAATTAATACAGTTCATGGATGATAAGAGTCCATTACTCGTGATGAGAGATGCTGCCGACGATGGGCGTGAAACATTGAGGATACTGAGAAACTACTATGCGGGAAAAAGTACACTAAGAATTACTGAACTGAATTCTCTGAACAAAACAAGCAGTGAGAGTGTGACAGATTACGTCATACAGGCAGAGACTCTTATTACAGCCCGGAGAGGCACTTGGTGATGGTCTGCTGGTAGCAATGGTGTTAAAGGGTTTACCAGACACTTTCAAACCTTTTTCTGTTCACTTCACACAGAGTGAATCAGAAATAAAGTTAGCTGATTTTCAAAACTAAACTACGCAGCTATGAGGACACTGAGAAAATGCACTTAATGGAGCAAGAAGATAATATCATGAAGGCAAGATTGCAACCCAGAGTCAGGCTTGCAGCACCATAAGGTCACCATCAGTAACACACTACAATGGCAGGGAATCAAATCCTGCAGTGCCAGACGTGTTCCGCTGCTGAAGCCAGTGCATGTCCAGGCCCGTCTGAAGTTTGCCAGAGAGCACATGGATGACACAGCAGAGGATTGGGAGAATGTCATGTGGTCAGATGAACCCAAAGTAGAACTTTTTGGTATAAACTCAACTCGTCGTGTTTGGAGGAAGAAGAATACTGAGTTGCATCCCAAGAACACCATACCTACTGTGAAGCATGGGGGTGGGAACATCATGCTTTGGGGCTGTTTTTCTGCTAAGGGGACAGGACGACTGATCCGTGTTAAGGACAGAATGAAAGGGGCCATGTATCGCGAGATTCTGAGCCAAAACCTCCTTCCATCAGTGAGAGCTTTGAAGATGAAACGTGGCTGGGTCTTCCAACACGACAATGATCCCAAACACACCGCCTGGGCAACAAAGGAGTGGCTCCGTAAGAAGCATTTGAAAGTCCTGGAGTGGCCTAGCCTGTCTCCAGACATCAACTACATAGAAAATCTGTGGAGGGAGTTGAAAGTCTGTGTTGCTCGGCGACAGCCCCAAAACATCACTGCTCTCGAGAAGATCTGCATGGAGGAATGGGCCAAAATACCAGCTACTGTGTGCGCAAACCTGGTAAAGACCTATAGTAATCGTTTGACCTCTGTTATTGCCAACACAGGTTATGTTACAAAGTATTGAATTGAATTTTTGTTATTGACCAAATACTTCTTTTCCACCCTGATTTACAAATAAATTCTTTAAAAATCCTGCCATGTGAATTCATGGATTTTTTTTCACATTCTATCTCTCACAGTTGAAGTGTACCTATGATGTAAATTACTGACCTCTGTCATCATTTTAAGTGGGAGAACTTGCACAATCGGTGGCTGACTAAATACTTTTTTGCCCCTCTGATTATATATATATATATATATATATATATATATATATATATACACATATATGTTCCCAATTGGTAAAATCATTAGACAGCATGGGATAAACTTCCACTGTTATGCTGATGATACTCAGTTATATCTATCCATTAACCCTGATGAACCTAATCGGTTAGTTAGATTACAGGCTTGTCTTGAAGGCATAAAAAAATTGGATGACTCAAAACTTTTTGCTTTTAAATCAAGACAAGACTGATGTTCTCATCATTGGACCTAGGGTTGTCACTGTAACCAGTGTAGCGTTGAACCCCGGTAAAATAGTTGACTATAATAACCGTCTTGTTTTTTAAAAATATATATTATCTCGCTGGATTACCATGGCTGCGGTGTAGGGGCGGTGACCCTTACCAGCCACCGTATCATCTGCTGAAGTTGCCAGCGGCACATGCTCACTTTGTTGTTTACAACCAAAATTTTCTTGAAGCTAAAGCTGAAATAATGGCCAAAGGAGGAGACAGCAGCGCTCAAGACATTTATTATCCCCCAAAGAAGACAAAGTCGAAAATATGGGCGTTTTTTTGGATATTTGAAGAATGCCGAGGGACAGTTGATAGAAGACAGCTATCCTGTTTGCAGCACATGCAGAAAAAGTGTCTGTGAAAGGCAGCAATGCTTCAAATCTCATGACACATCTGCGTGACCATCACACACAACTCTACAGTCAACGCAAGGCAAGCTAACATTAGCGTTTTAGCTAAATTGTGTGATCTGAGGATTTGGGTTGAGGCAGAATGCAACGAGTCGCTATATAAAGCAGCCGCTACCTACATATAAACCGTGTCGCAGACACCCCCATATTACTATGCATTACGGGGCTCCCAGGGGCAGATAAGAGTTGATCTCTCTTCGAGAATAATTATGAATTTAACAATGATTACTGCCTGACGACATTTTCCCAAATCTGCAAAGCTCACTGGAAGGACACAAACAGGACAATATTTTCCTGATATAGGGTTTATTACTCAAGTAAGGGTAAAAAAAAAAACAAGTATCTGATTAGAAGGCTACTTGAGTACTGAGTATCAACTGATCTAATATTTTTTAAATGATGACATCAAACAGATAAAAAATAAGAAGTTATGGGCAAATATTGGTATTTTTTGGACTCTAGGGGAAAAATGTAAACAAATAAACAACATAATCACAAAATAACAAATTTTAGGCAAAATTTAGACACAAACTGAGGACACTATTTTCCTGATATAGAGGGTTTATTTAGTTGTCTGAAAATGTAAATATTGCTAAATTAACGAAAACCGTGATAATTTTGGTCACAATAACCGTGAGGTTACATTTTCTCACTGTGACAACCCTAATTGGACCTGAAATTGAGAAAAGGAAATAGCTTAGTCAATCACCTGACCTGAACGCCATTAAATTAGTCTCCGAGAACAAAGTAAGGAACCTTGGTGTTTTCGTCGACCAGGACATGCCATTCAAATCACACGTTAAACAGGTTCGTAGGATTTCCTTTTTCCACCTTCGGAATATTGCTAAGATTAGATGCATCCTTTCCAGGAATGATGCTTAAAAACTAGTTCATGCATTTATTACATCAAGACTGGATTATTGCAATTCATTACTCTCAGGAAGTCCACAGAATGTAGTTAAAAGTCTTCAGCTCATCTAAAATGCTGGGGCTAGAGTTCTGATAAGAATTAAAAAGAGAGATCATATCTCTCCTGTCTTAGCTTCCCTACATTGGCTACCTGTTAAATTCAGAATAGATTTTAAGATCCTTCTTCTCACATATAAAGCTCTTAATAATCAAGCTCCATCTTGCATCAGTGATCAGATTGCTCCATACGTTCCTAACCAAACACTTCGCTCTCAGACTGCAGGTTTACTGGTGGTTCCCAGAATATCTAAAAATAGGATGGGAGGCAGATCTTTTAGTTATCAGGCTCCTCTCTTGTGGAACCAAGTCCCAGCTTTAGTCCGTGAGGCAGACACCTTGTCTACTTTTAAGAATAGGCTTAAAACATTTTTATTTGATAGGGCTCATGGTTAAAATCTGATGTTAGCCTATATCTGGACAAGTGGGGGAGTACAGGGAGGTGGAGTGTACAGTCGGTAAAGACGGCTCTCCCTTGCCCTGCCTCCAACATGCCTCCATCTAAAAGGCTAGGTTATCCAGAGTTATCTCTGTAGTTATGCTGCTATAGGCTTAGACTGCTGGAGGACACACTGACCACTTTTCCACACTCTACTTTCTTCTACAATCTGCTCTTTAACTATTATTTTCTGCAATTTCAGCTGTTAACTTTATTTTATTTAAAGTGTTTTTCTCCCCAGAAGAAGCTTCAATGATGTTCTGCTGAGCTGTGGTGGCCTCATGGAGGGGGCCATCGTCTTGAACAATGTTGCTAACAATTCAATCATTCTCCCTCTCCTGATAACATTTTACTTTCCTTGAAATTGAATGTGCCACTACTAATTTACTCATTTAATTATAGATTCACTAGGATAAATACAATGAAGTTTATCTCTCACCAAATATTTACTAAGAAATCACAATGTAACCATAGACACATTACTTGTGTGTGTGTGTGTGTGTGTGTGTGTGTGTGTGTGTGTGTGTGTGTGTGTGTGTGTGTGTGTGTGTGTGTGTGTGTGTGTGTGTTTATACTGAGTCAGGATTCTCTGGAGGTTTCTTCCTGTTTAAAGGAAGTTTTCCTCTCCACTGTCACTGCATGCTTGCTTAGTATGAGGATTGCTGTAAAGTCACTGACACTAGTCAGTGACTCGATGCAATTTGCTGGGTTCCTTATATAAGAAACTTTTTTCTGATTGGCTTAATGAACTGACCTGTATTGGAATGTTTATTATGTGAAGTGCCTTGAGATGACTGTTGTCGCAATTTGGCGCTATATAAATAAAATTGAATTGAATTGAATTTTCGTCTTCTTTATCTGGAGTCCGGTCTCGAGGTCAGCAGCCTAAGCAAAGAGGCCCAGACTTCCCTCTCCCCAGCTACTTGGACCAGCTCTTCCAGGGGAATCCTAGGGCTCTCCCTGGCCAGCCAAGAGACATAGTCTCTCCAGCATGTCCTGGGTCTTCCTTTAGGTCTCCTCCCGGTTGGATGTGGCCAGAAAAGCTCACCAGGGAGGCATCCTAACCAGATGCCTGAGCCACCTCAACTGGCCTTGAGACGACTCTTGTCGTGATTTGGCACTATGTAAATAAACTTGAATTGAAATTATCAGAGAGCTAAAGAGAGCCCATGGCTTCTCCAAATGTCATCTATTGACAGACTAAGGGAAAGCCCTCCGTTTGCTTCCATGATGTCCAACATACGCCACCTCTTAGGAATAATAGAGGGATGAACAGCGTTGGGCAAGTTACTTCAAAACTGTAATGCATTATTTATTACTCGTTACCCTCATTTTAAAGTAATTACATTACAATATAACTGATTTAAAAATGTAAGGCATTACATTACTTTTGCATTACTTGAAGTTACGTTCACCAAAACAACTTCAATATGAATCTGGTAATCTGACCCTCAGTGATCTCATGACATATATGTGGAAAGTGATGTGGTATCTGAGCTAGTATTGCTGTTAAAAACAGTCAGATATAATAACAGTGCTTTAAAATGATTGTTTGTTAAATGAAAGCAACAACAATCTGTACTCTCAGCACGCTGCCATCTTATATTAACTGAGCAGGGAGTGAGGTGGTGGGGGCTCCAAGCCTATATTTGCCTTGGTCCTCAAATGCCTTGATATGGCCCTGGAAGTGGGACTGACTTCTGGGGTGATCAGATTCTATCACATGTATAAATATTAAATGATTATATATTATTGCTTTTCACTGGTAAAAATGTGTATTGGAGATTAATCTACCTACCTTTTTTCTTTTCAAGCACTTTGTTTTGTTTTCTTGATTTTATTTGAATAATTTTCTGCCCTTTCGCTCTCTAACCTTCCTGCATGCTGCATGTTTCCTCCGTCTTCCAGAAAAACTGTTTCCTAGATTTCCTACTTTCTAACTAATCAGCCAAAGGGATCTACCAAACGCAAAAAAAAAAAAAAAAAAAAAAAAAAAAAACCTTACTATGCGCTGCGCTCCGGCAGCAATGAGTTGAAATCACCGGGGCACAGATACAGGTGCTGGCCAGTAAATTTGAATATCATCAAAAGGTTGAAAATATTTCAGTAATTCCATTCAAAACGTGAAACTTGTACATTATATTCATGCAATGCACACAGACCAATGTATTTCCGATGTTTATTACGTTTAATTTTGATATTTATAGGTGACAACCAATGAAAACATCAAATCTGGTATCTCAGAAAATTAGAATATTCTAAAGGCCAATGAAAAAATGTTTGTTTCTCTAATGTTGGCCAACTGAAAAGAATGAACATGAAAAGAATGTGCATGTATAGCACTCAATACTTAGTCGGGGCTCCTTTTGCCTCAATAACTGCAGTAATGCGGTGTGGCATGGACTCGATCAGTCTGTGGCACTGCTCAGGTGTTATGAGAGCCCAGGTTGCTCTGATAGTCGTCTTCAGCTCCTCTGCATTGTTGGGTCTAGCGTATTGCATCCTCCACTTCACAATACCCCATAGATTTTCTATGGGGTTAAGGTCAGGCGAGTTTGCTGGCCAATCAAGGACAGGGATACCATGGTCCTTGAACCAGGTGCTGGTGGTTTTGGCACTGTGTGCAGGTGCCAAGTCCTGTTGAAAGGTGAAGTCTGCATCCCCATAAAGTTGGTCAGCAGCAGGAAGCATGAAGTGCTCTAAAACTTCCTGGTAGACGGCTGCATTGACCCTGGACCTCAGGAAACAGAGTGGGCCAACACCGGCAGATGACATGGCACCCCACACCATCACTGACGGTGGAAACTTTACACTGGACCTCATGCAACGTGGATTCTGTGCTTCTCCGCTCTTCCTCCAGACTCTGGGTCCTTGATTTCCAAAGGAAATGCAGAACTTGCTTTCATCAGAAAACATAACTTTGGACCACTCAGCATCAGTCCAGTCCTTTTTGTCCTTGGCCCAGGCGAGACGCTTCTTGCGCTGTTTCTTGTTCAAGAGTGGCTTGACACACGGAATGCGACACCTGAATCCCATGTCTTTCATGAGTCTCCTCGTGGTGGTTCTTGAAGCGCTGACTCCAGCTGCAGTCCACTCTTTGTGGATCTCCCCCACATTTTTGAATGGGTTTGTCGTCACAATTCTCTGCAGGGTGCGGTTATCCCTAGAGCTTGTACACTTTTTTCTACCACATTTTTTCCGTCCCTTCGCCTGTCTGTTAATGTGCTTGGACACAGAGCTCTGCGAACAGCCAGCTTCTTTAGCAATCACCTTTTGTGTCTTGCCCTCCTTGTGCAAGGTGTCAATGATTGTCTTTTGGACAGCTGTTAAGTCAGAAGTCTTCCCCATGATTGTGGTGCCTTCAAAACAAGACTGAGGGACCTTTTAAAGGCCTTTGCAGGTGTTTTGAGTAAATCAGCTGATTAGAGTGGCAGCAGGTGTCTTCTATATTCAGCCTTTTCAGAATATTCTAATTTTTTGAGATACCAAATTTGGAGTTTTCATTAGTTGTCACTTATGAATATCAAATTTAAATGTAATGAACATTGGAAATACATTGGTCTGTGTGCATTGCATGAATATAATGTACAAGTTTCACGTTTTGAATGGAATTACTGAAATATTTTCAACCTTTTGATGATATTCTAATTTACTGGCCAGCACCTGTAATGAACTCAGCTGAAAAGTACATGAAGTACCAGAGAATATGGGCTGATATAAACGATCGCAAACTAATTACTTTGTTTTGGTGGAGCGATTTTGTGAGTATAACAGCGGCCGCGCGCAGGACGCAGCTGGAGTATTTGAGCGATTACCGCTGCGTCCTCTCTGCTCATAGAATGCCCGCAAAGATGAGTCCATAAATTACGTCATATATGTGGATACTGGATCTTTTGTCAGGCTTTCCGCAATTTGCATTTTTAGGAAACCCATATCTTGATTCTGGGTTTAAAAATGCATTGTAATTACCACATTACCGACACTTGTACCGAGTAAATATCATTTTCTTTCCCTGTAATGCCTTACATTACCACATTACAGCAAAAAGCAATGCATTACAGGAATTAATTACTTTTGTACCACGTTACTCCCAACACTGCGGATGAACCCCCCTCCCTTAAATAGGTCGAACTTACCCTTACTGAGATTAAACGGACACCCTCCTCCTGATTTTTCTTGAGGTTAGATGGAAACCCTTCCCTCCTGCACTCAGAGATCAGACGAGGAGCTCTAGGGGAGCTTGCTTATTCAGGTCCCTGGTTACTGTACACAGATGTACATAAAGTTACTAGATCCAGGCAGCAATAGAGCCATCAGGGTAAACCGGTCAATCAGCATGCAGCTCATTTAATATTTATGTTCTGGTCAAGTGGATGATGCAAACAAGCCTTCCCTTTGCAGGGCATTATTGCATTTGGCCATTTATCAGGGCTCCTCGTCATTTTGAGCCCCAACAAAATTTCATTTGCTATATAAAGGCTCAAAGAAGAACAAGACAAAGACGAAGAAGAACAAGAAGAAAAAGAAAATAAAGAACAAGAAGAAGAACAAGAACAAGAAAAGATCTTTTCTATAGCGCCTCTCAAGATGAAAATCGAGGCATTTAAAATGAGCAAAAGTTGTGATTAAAAATGTAAAGAAAGAGAGAGAGTGAATAGGAAAGAGGGAAATCAGTGGATCCTGAGGAAGGTGGAATCGGTAGGGAGAGCAGGGAGAGCAGAACAAGGAGAGGGTGATGAAGGTCACACAAAAGCCAGCCTGAACAGCCCCAACATTTTTGAACCCCAACAAAATTCCATTTGTTTTATAAAGGCTCAAATGTTTCCAATAGCATATTCTACAGTGGCTAATAGGGATGTGTATTGGTGAAATTCAGGCGATACGATATGTATCACAATACAGGGAGACGATACAATGTATTACGATATATTGCAATACATTCAGTCAGACATCATTAGATATTTTTTTACTGAATTTATAGTAGGAATATTCAATAAACAATCCAAACTTATACTTATGTTTACCATGAGGTATCTGAACCATAATAGAGGGATTTACATTTCAATGGTGAAAACAAAACCCATTGCACACTGCTGCCAACTAGCAGTCAGCATTTGAATTGCACCAAAAGAAAAGAAAATACACAAATGTTTGCATGTAAATTCTTCCAAAAATGAGATACAGGGATTTTGAATATTGATGGAATATTGCAGGAAAAAATATCATGATATATTGCCATATCGATATTTTCTTACATCCCTAGTGCCTAAAAATAGATTGTGATGTAACTTAGCAACGCATTGTGGGATGTAGCTCTACACAAGCAAGCATGTATTTTGCCCCGCTTGTCTCCAAGTTGTATTTTTGTCTCCTAAAGACATTCAAATGGGAAGGAGCTAAGCACTGCTGTTGGGGGAGGTGCTAATCTGACTCTAGATACCCAGATCGGACGTCATAGGGAACATTTTTTTCATCCTTTTTCCAAAGTTGGGTATGGTCCGTGACAACATGAAACAGCTGGAAAAGATAACAAGTAGGACAGAAAAAACATCTGGCAGTATTTATGTGGAAGAGCAAATTTTCACAGTGTGGAGCAGATCAAGGGTTGCGCGTATATTTGTTCCGTACGTTTTGCTGGAGGGAAAGGTCTTACATCCGAGAATAACGAGCTGATACTAACAACACTCACACGTGGAGTTATCCACGAGGCAGTGGTGTAAACGAAGGGGTCTAGGTCTAGCTGAACGTCTCAGCCAAACAGCATCCAAACACAGACAAAAACAGTGGGTGATACATATGTAATATATAGGTGGGTGATATGTAGTAAGAATTGACACAAATAATAATCTAAAAGTAAATTTTAAAGATTAAAGTCCCATTAGTTGTCACACTGGTGTGTAAAATTTGTTCTCTGTATTTCACCCATGCTCTGGGGGAATGGCGAGCTGCAGACACAGATGCATTCGGGAATTATGTGGTTTCTTCAGCATGAACACCCCACACATTATATTTTAACAAATTAATAAAGGATTTTCACAAGGGGCATCTGTGGCATACTCCTGCTTCACCTTCAACAGCTCATAAAAATGATCAGGAAATGTATTTATACATTCAAGATGATTTAAGCCTCGCACGTACAGGAGCAGCACAGCAACTAAAAAATTCAAGATGTAAAACATCAACCTCCAATCCATCCTGGAATAGGGATGTACATAGTTAACCGGTTAACTACCACTAATGCCGTAACCCAGTCAAATATTCTTGTCCAGCTCTAAGCATAAGCATTTGTGTTATTTATAGAGCAAAAGCAAGGGTTTGCGCATGCATGTGTGTGTGTGTGTGGGGGTGGGTGGGTGGGGGGGTGGGGTGGGGGGGGGGACGAGTTTACAGTTTACCAACTAAGGGCTTAGAACCGGTTAAACAAAATTTGAAAAACATGTATTCTATCCTGCATATTTGACATGTTTCCCTGCTTCAACACAGCTGATTGGCTTTAACCCATGTAACACGTCCTCCAGCTCAATAAGCCGGTTCACCTACCAAATTTAAATAAGGTGTGTCGAAAAAAACAAAGACCTAGAGCGTGCCGAGCGGTGGACTGGACACCAAAGGCTTAAACACAGAGTAGGGATGTAGCTTTTGTCGTAGTGCCGTTTCACTTCATACACCATGTGCGCCATCCGACTGGTTAAACATCCACCTTTCTCAAACTGTAACCTCGGATTCCCAATTACAGGCCAGATATGACCCAGGGGAAACTGTATAATTCCTTCCTAAAGCCTTTTTTTTACTACAAACACAAACCACACACCTAAAGATTACAAGACTCAAACGATGACTAAGGTCACCAAAGTTCTTTCAATTTAGGCAAGTCACACCGCATCTACCCTTTGTCCCTATAGGAATGACTTGACAGAAAAATCTAGTCTGACAGCTCTGCATGCACAAACACACCTACACATTGTGATGCTGTCTTGAGGAGGACTTAGATTTCTGAGAACGAACAAAACAACAGCAGATGAACCAGTTTTCATTAGGAAGAGGATAATCCTCCACCTCTAAATTGTTCTGATGAGAATAACATTTTATTTACTGACAGCAGCCGTTACTGTGGCTTTGAGAAGGCGCCAACACACTCAACCACACTTTGTTTCAAAACAAAAAAGGTTTACATCAAATAGCTGTGGATAAAGAAAGCTCTACGACCTATTTTTGAGCAATTATTGTTCCATCTTAGTACTTAAAATTAATCCAGTCCACAATGATAAATTCATAAAATACCCTTAATCACATTTAGCAGCAACAACTTATGCAATTATTGTTGATATGAGCTCTTTAGAGAGGACGTTGGTGCAGTTTAACATGATCATGCCTCAGGTGAATGAGGTTTGTGGTTATTTATGTGTGCAGAGCTCTACTAGGGCCCTGTCCACACGTAGCCGGGGATCTGCCAAAGCGTAGATATTTTTCTACGTTTTGGCCTGTCATCCACACGAAAACGGATCTTTTTAAAAACTCCGGCCAAAGTGAAGATCTGCGTTTTCTCCGTTTTGGGTGTCTGCGTGTGGACAGACAAAACCGAAGTTTTAAGGTCCGCAACGTCACTTTCCGCGACAAAAAATGCTGACATCACGTGTGCGACCTGTGTTTACACTAGCCGACATCATGGAAGCCCTCAGAGCTGTGCTCTGTCACTACCCGATCCATCAATTGTCCAAGCGCTTTCTGCTTGTTTGTTTTTGCAAGCAGAATTACTGCTCCTTGCGGAAGACCACAGACGAAGGACAAGGTTAAGAACGGGGGAAGTGCTGCCGCCTACAGGTCTGGCATGTCCTTAACAACGTATTTATCCGGGTACGTGTGGACAGTTTGTTTTTAAAACGCGGTGGTGTGGATGCAAGTTTTTGGAGGGGTGGATATTCGTTTTCAAAAAACCCCGGCTACGTGTGGACTAGGCCTAGGTCTCAACCAAGGATGGGGTCTGAACTTTAGAACATCAGCTTCTGTGACCGAGTCCAAATCCAGGAGCTGCATAGATCAGAGTTTACATTTCATGGTTGATTAGGTCAAAGCTAAGTGACAAGGCCGTCCAAATTCAAAGACACTCAAAATACGTCCTCCTTTTGCCCAAATATCAAGGACTGGTCTGGTGTATCCTCATTGGCAAAGGCTGTCCCAGGTTTCACTGTGGGCCGCAAGGAAGATTTTCGTTCTAATAAATGTTATAAAGATGGACAAAGCAAGAGAGAATAACAGTTTTTAATGTTAGTACAAAATTTTCTGGTGGTACAAAACTGTTGTGTTGCTAGGCTTTTTTGTTTGCTCGTTTGTTTGTTTATTTAAATATAATTTTGTCTCTAATAATAATAATAATAATACATTTCCTAAACAATCTTGTAGGTCGGGTCCCATAGTTCTTCTAGTATTGCTTCTAAGTTTATAACTTCTGTTTAGATCAGTCATGGTTGCTAAGCAACAGAGTATACGCTGAGGTGGGAATACATATAAAGGTTAGACTGTCCAAATTCACAGCCTCACTCCAAGGATGTTCCTCAATGTCAAAGTACGCTAGTACGTTCTTGAGTACTTGACAAGTACATGGTAAGGTTAAAAAATGACCTGAAATCAAAATAGGTCTCGTTTGTCACTAAAATCGCAATGAATACATTTTATTCTATCATGAAGAGTCAGAGCAAAAAATAACACACAGCAGATTGTACCGGTTACACACAATTACCTACAATAACAGACAACTTCAAATTTACTTATTTCAACTTAATTATTTGTATTTTGATCTAAAAACACTACAGTGGTGAGCCTTCTTCTATATGGGGTATAGCAGTTTGCGACACAATGTTTCTTTTCTTTCTTCTTTGTTTTTTACTATTTTGATCCACTTGGGGGAATCTCTCTTCCTTTGATCCATCCTTAACACTAGTAGGGAGCAGTGGGCTGCAATCTGCATAATGTCCAGGTGGCAATTTGAGGATTCAGGATCTTGCCCAAGGGTTAGTGTTGGGCATCGAGCATCGATTGGAACTGGGATGATTTGTCAGTTTTCCCCCAAATTGTTCAAATTTTTTTATCTCGGTTCCTAGTTTTGATTCCCAGTCAGCCGACCGGATGAAGCCGGCAAATACCAATGAAAAATTCACCGGAAGTGTTTGCGCTATTGTGAAATCAAATGTGCGGACTGCAGAGGTGTTCCAAAGTGTGGCTTTATCACTCATCCTTTGAAGGCATCAAAATGAGTCAACATGGTCGATTTAATATGAGTTTTAAAGGTCAAACTATGGGTGGAGTGAGAAGAGTTTTCAAGTCTCACTGCAGAAATAAAAACACTGAGCAGCAACAGTCAGAAACAGCTACACTCATTAACATTTGTATGAGCATGACCATCAGAAAACTGAGCAAATAACTGGTAAAAGAATTAAAATCATGCTGCCGATGAGCAGCCCTCATCGGTGGTGGACAACCACCGGGTTCTGCCCACTAGAAGACGCTGTGGGTAATAAATTAATCTACAAATAAATCAATGAAATCTCACAACATGCAAAGTTATGAGATTATTTTTTGCTTTTTTAAATCAGTTGAGTTTTTTGAAACCGGAATCTTTCAAATTCAAACGATGCCCAACCTTGCCAAGGATGCTTCGGCACATGCATCTGCCAGGACTGGGATTGATCCTATGACCCCCAGATCAGAGAATACCCGTTCTTCCCATTCAGTCATGGTAATGGGATACTTTGCTGCCCCAAGAATGTGCTGATGCATCCTGGATACAATGGGCACAGCAAGAACACATCTGGGCACTTTGAGAATACTTGTCATGCTATGTACTTAGGACTGAAACAGTACTTGGGCCACCGTTGATGACATTTCGAAAGTACGCAAGTTCAGACAAGTGAGAAACGACCCGCGTCTTAGCGATCAAGAAAGGACCCAACCTACATGGACCAGGTAGGCGTGGTCCTTACAAGGATGGTGCCCCTGAATTTGGCAGTCGCTTCCACCACCGTGCCAACAGCTTGTAGGAGGGATGTGTGCTGAAAACCCGTGTTTTATTTGAATCAGACGTTCCAATTTAGGTCTCATCTGCTTAAGGGAAATAGTTCCAGAATTCTTGAGATTCCTTTAGGGGCTTATTTACAGACCCACGACTGAGATTATAATCTCGATGAATATGGTGCAGCATGTCTCTAATGGGTCAACTTTCATGGTCCATGCTCCTGGAAGTGATGCATCATTAAACTCATTAGCATCATGAAGTCCTGGTGAGGCTAATTTTCTATACCTGGTATGTTTAAATAGACCAGCTACTGGCAAATATATAAGCATCAGTGGGAAACAAAACACAGCTTTCCCACAAACTGGAAAATAATAATGCATGGAACTAACATTTGTGTGTTTTGCCTTGCTTCTCTTAATTTGTGCTGTTGAGGAAGATTTGCTGACATAATTCCTACTTGCCACTTTTAACACACACCTGCATGCTCCAGACCAGCACACACCAACCTTTGACAACAGCTTCTAGTTGATTAAATGCATCTGATTGGAAACACCTCGCTGCTATTTACCATTTTAGACTTCTGGCAACATTGATTGCAACTAGTTTACTTGGTATGTTACTCATTTGCAACAGCTGAAAGCTGAAAGTTTTGGTCTGCACAAAAAAAAAACACTTAGGTGCAGGCATGTGTCTACTTACAATGTAGGGGTTGAACAAAGGGCTCCGGGAGTTGTTTTCCAGCATACTTTTCAGCATTGCAACACTCTAAACAGATAAAGCACATGCATTCACAACAAAGCAACCTCCACAAAGGTGCGCTCATTAACGGCTCCTCTTAGCAGTAGCTTATAATTAGTGAGAATGTCAGAGAGAATGTCAGAGAAAGTGTGTGTGTGTGGGGGGGGGGGGGTGGGGGTGGGGGGGGGGGTCCTTAAGAAAGAATTCTGAAATGCTGCTAGGGTTGGTAACTTCACATTGTTTAAAAGACTCTACACGTCTAAATGACAATCTTATTTTGAAAGGAGTATAATTATTGGTTATTTCCGGGCCCATTTGTACAATTTTAATACAAAAACATATTTTTAAAATCACTCACAGCTCGCTTCTCCTTCACAGAGTCTCCTCCACGTTCGTCTTCCTCCACACCATCTCCCTAAATTACAATATTTAAATTTTAAATCACCTTTAAAATGTCTTCTCAGCAAACACAGAAACAAATAGCTTAACCACTTCGTTGCCACCTTTCTCCTCTCGTGTGAGTATAACTCACCACAGCAGCTTCTCCTCTCATGTTCCCGCCGAAGATTGAATCAAAAACGTTTAGAGTTAGAACAGAACTTATTTTTTTTACCCAAGTAGAAGTAATGGAGCTGACACGTAAGGTGCGCGAGACGGTCTTCTCTTGACAGCTGGACGCACGTGCATCAAGTTCAATTGTTTAATGCCGACACATCCTCTGACAAGACTTTCAAAATAAAACTAGTCTCAACTTCACTTCTACCAGAAGAATGCTCTGCTACTTAGCCATGGATATAAACGTTTGTATAGAAAGGTATAAAATATGAAAACTTATAGTAATATTAAAATGAGAAACACGCACCTCAAATTATGCTTTAAAATCATGCATGGTTCTGATTTTTACATGTTTAATTTGAAAGGAGAATAGTTCATATCCGGTTTTCAGTTATTGACACAGGCTGACTTAACTGACCGGCTGATGCCATCTGAATGCGGG
This sequence comes from Nothobranchius furzeri, assembly GCF_043380555.1. Lineage (NCBI taxonomy): Eukaryota > Metazoa > Chordata > Actinopteri > Cyprinodontiformes > Nothobranchiidae > Nothobranchius > Nothobranchius furzeri. The sequence continues at coordinate 81,851,360 of NC_091742.1, forward strand.
CAGACCGGTCAGCCTCGCCCGCTGAACCGGGCGGAGTGGTCCAGGTGTGTTACTGTCACCGTCACAGCTGACAGGTGATGGAAGCTGCTTTACTTGTTCTATAACAGGGAAACAGTCCATCATGTGGACTACTATCAACTCAAAACACACACGCCTCAGTAACAGGTGATAAAGATGAACTCCCTGGTTCCTGATTTAATGAGATTATAAATCTTCCTGCCATTTATCCAACAGTTTGGGAGATTTACCCTCCCTCTCTGGTCATAGAAATCCAAACTCTGACTGAACCTTCTGGGGAAACTAGCTAATTCACTAGAAGACAGATGATCTTATTTATCCAGACATCTTTGTTTTACTGCTTGAAAAGTGCAGGTGGCATGAAGACGGCATTGTTTTTTATCCTTTAGCACTCAAGAAAAAAAATTAACTCAGTGGTTCATCATGCTCCACACAGAAGACAAGCACACTATCAGCTGTTTATTGAGATTACAGCTTAAAAGGGTAGACATTCCTGTGACAAGGAGGAGGATGACATTTCCTCTGAATCCCAGGCTGAGGCCACTGGATGGAGACACAATATGAGAGAGGTCAAACCAAACAAATAGAAGCTCAGATGAGTGTTTGGTCTTCACCTGAGCAGCGAACTGAGCTTGATACTCAGTGAGCGGTGGTTTCCACCGCAGGCTCCTCTGCTGTGGATGATCTACCGGCTGGGTGGTGCTCTGATAACTGGGCAGAGGGACAACTGGCTCATCTTCCCGTTCACAGCTGGGAACAAGAGAGGACGTGTCAGTGTTGGAGTTGATTAAAAGTCCGGTCTGTGTAGGACTTACAAAATGCACTGGCCATAACAGGACTGCTGGTTGGTTCTGCTCTTCAGTTGAAGAACTGGATCCAAGCCCCACAAGGACCTCTTCCAGTCATCAGCATCTGATCAGAGGTGGGAGGTTAAAGGTCACCAACAAAAAACGGATCAACAGAATTTAATTTAGCTAAATTCCATCTTTTATTACTCTTCGTTTTGAGGCGCGTCTTTTAAATGTCGAGATTGTTTACCAATGTTTGGACTTTGTGTGAATATGGATCGTGGGACTGGGAGGCTGAGATGGTTGGACTCTTGATGGAGACATTTTAGGTCATCACAGGCATAGGTGGTGGATCGAGGGTTCGGTGGTGGCTTTGTTTCAGCTGCAGAGAAGATCTTCCTGTCATTGTCACAGATGCAGCAGTGCTGATCCCCATCAAAGGAAAGTCCGGTCACCCTGACAGCTCCGTCACTCAGGGTGGAACCAACCCTCCCTACTGGACAACCGATGGAAGGGGTAAAGTTGCAGAATGTGGATGACAAGGAGAAGGAACCAGGGGGATTCTGGGAAACAGAGTACAAAGCATGAGGGCTGTGATGATGAACAGGATGGATTTTACTGAACAATGTTTCACCTGTGCGCCGACCGCTGAGCCGTAGGTGTGGATGTTTCTGGGTGGAGCCTAAAAAAGCAACACGAACCATGTAGAAGAAATATCTGACACTGAAATGATCTGTTTATCGTCTAACTCACTCTGGGTGCAGCAGGCTGAGTTCTGATCTTCTTCCATGCATGGGGTCCAAAGTCCTTGTTGTAGGTGGTGGTGAATCTGTCTGAGTTCACCTCATCAAACTGAGAAGAAATGGTCTTAATAGTTTAAAAGGACAAATATCACAGCTTAGCACATCTTTTTCAATATCAGACAGATCTGTTAAGACAACATCATAGAAAAAGCCAAACAAATCTCCAGATCTATGTGTGTTGCCATGGCAACAAAACTAATAACCACATCTACTTAAATGTTATTAAAAATAATGGAAAAGTATGTCACTTTTTATAAATCTAAATGTAGTTTGGTGCTACAGTCTCACAAAAAAGTAACAGTATTGGGTTTTATGTTGTCATTAACTCCTTCCCTCTTTCCTGTTCACTCTCTCTCTTTCTTAACATTTTTTTAATCACAATTGTCTATTTTTTGTTCATTTAAAATATATTTTTAACCATTTTCAATTTTTTTTAATATTTTTACATTTTTTGTTTTTGTGAAGCGCCTCGTGATTTTTATCTTGAGAGGCGCTAAAGAAATGATATTTTCTTCTTCACTGCCAGTGACGACTAAAGTCGTCATTTGCATTTTTTTTACTGTTTGGGCATCAGAACGAGCCCCCGTGCCGAGAGAACAAACACCTCAGCTCTGAAGCCAATCTTCATCCGCATACATCGCACGTCACATGATCAGAAACAGAAAATCCATGTGTTAGGAGATCGTTTTGGGCCGTTCCTGTAAAAAAAAGTGAGCCGCGAACCGGAAAAGTGTCTGCCAATCACAATTCGACAACAGATTATGAAAGAACGGATAACGCTCGAAACACGCGGATTCTTCCTAATGTAAGATGTGAGTCTCCTCTTTGTTTCGGTTGTTTTGGCGTCGATATCATCCTAGCGCACAACGTTCTGTCACTCTTAAAAAAACAGTAAAAACAGTAGAAACGCTGGCAGTGAAAGCCTTTAGCAATCAGGAAACGGCTGGCAGTGAGTGAGTTAAAGAGCAAGTCACCCCAAATAAACTTTTTTCTGATAAACTATACAAATGTGTGTCTAATCATGCTGCAGACACATGTAGTCAATAGTTTAGCACTTTAGTGGATTTTAGTAAAATTTTTTATTTTCTGCCTAAAACTGTCAGTGTTGTGCTGTTGTCAGGTAAAAACTCTGCACAGCATTTGAATTAAAATCTGCCATCGCTACTGGCTAAGAGGTACCCTAGAACGTTAGCCAGTACCATATGATGCCACAATGTCGTTGTGAGCCTGTGTGTGTGTGGTTATTTGCAAGTGGCTCCGCCCTCTCAGTCTGCTAGGCAACAGCATTTGTTGCATTTTTCTAACAGGAAGTGGGAGTTGAGTAAAAATCTGGCAGGGGTGACTTGCTCTTTAAACTTTAAAGACTTGACTTGCTCTTTAAACTTTAAACTTTAAAGAGCAAGTCACTTCAAATCAACATTTTTTTGCCAATAAAGTATATAAATGAGTGTCTGATCGTGCTGTAGACAAATGTAGTCAATAATTCGGCACTTTAGTGCATCTTAGTTAAAATTTAAATATTCTGCCTAAAACGGTCAGCGATGCACCATCGTCAGGTAAAAACTCAGCACTGCGTTTGAATTTAAATCTGCCATCGCTATTGGCTAAGAGGTACACTATGATGTTAGATGGTAGATTATGATGTCACAATGTTGTGAGTGTGTGTGTTTGTTAGCGGCTCCGCCCTCAGTCTGCTAGGCAACAGCATTTGTTGCGTTTTTCAAACAGGAAGTGGGAGTTGAGTAAGACTCTGGTAGGGGGTGACTTGCTCTTTAACTGTCTTGAGCTCGACAATAATAAATAAAAATACTACACATCACCCTTTGGGGGATTATCTTAGATCTAAATAAAAATGTTATGGCTTTAAATATAATTGTAAAAATAATGAAAGTTAAATTATTTGTACTGTGAGGTTAGATTAGCCAATGGGCTACCCTTTCAGATAGCAACATTAACCACTTATTGATAGAAAACATCACAATACAGTTAGAAAGGTGTTAAAAGCTAATTATATTGTTTAAACCCATGGGTGTCACCAAAATGTCTTTATACTGTATTTAGTTAAGAGTTTTTTGGGCAAACGTCCTTTCTAATCTAAATGTTCAAGTTTAGCGTCTTTTAGACGTTTCTGTCGCCCCCAAGCGGCCAAGCCTGATCACTGCACGGTTATCAAAGACAAATTTACACGTTTTCTTCTGTAAATGCAGCAAATCCAGCCATATTTAACTCATATTACTTAATTTAATGGAAAACAATATATTTACCATTAGAAGAGCTGACGGATACATGATGTTTTTACTCCTCCTTGCCAAAGTCACTTCACCATTCAAGCATGTCTCCATAGTTACAAACTGTGAGGTTTTTGTTTAGTTTGACTTTGCTCTCTAAAATGGTGTTGACAGGTTGGTCGTAAACATGAAGAAAATTTTTTTTTTCATTCTTACAAGTATTTAGTGGGTTTTATCCATTTTACTAGCCTGGCAAGCCAGACTAAATAATATATTTGCAAAGCATGTTTGGTCTAGATCACTAGGCTACTATTTTACACCATCTTGTGTACAAATAAATACCCTAAATCTCATCTCAGAAGATCAAATGATTGTTTTACTCTTTTTTTGTAATAACTAAAATAATTGCAAATATGGTAATAAACAGCACTAATCATTATTATGAGTAAGAATACCACAATTAATGGAAATGAAACATTATTTTAATAAAATCTCTCTTAAATTGCGGTGCTTGTTGAGTTTTACTGTCATCCATCACCCTCTAAAATGTCTTACTCCAGTGGATCATTTCCCCTCCTTGTCCTTAACACATCCCAGATGTTTACTGGTTAAAGATTTTTAACAAAACACAAAATTTCTGCAAATCACCAGTATTTTTATTGTAAATCACCAGTTTAAATGACCAATAGTGTATAAAATTTTGAACAGTAAACTTCAGGTCCCACCAGTTCTTGTTAAAGAAGCTGCCAAGATAAAACAATCTTTAAAAAAGAAACCTGGGATCAAATCACGTGCAAAATCATTCCTGATTGAAAGAGTTATGAGCTCCAGTAATTCTAAAGTGGCCTGGTGCTTTAGTCACTATCCGCTGTTGAAGGTGTGCTGATAGAAGACATCAGCGTTGGTGGAGTAATCCATACGGATGGAGGAACCTAAACTCTGAGCCCCGAGGCTAGCTCCGCCCAAAGCAGAGGACTGCCGTAAAATCAGGAGGCTGTAGCCATGGAAACGGTCATTCAACTTGTCTGATGATGCAGCTTTTTCCAGAACCTCTGTGAACCCTGCAGAGACACATAAAACATGCAAATGAGACTTCAACCGGAGGGTTTCATGGACCGTTATTACGATCAGCGACACAGACCCAGCTTCAGGAGAGACCAGCTCTTCCACACGGAGCCCACACACAGGACTGGCAGGCCGCGCTCACACCTTAATAACACCTTAAACAACAAAACAGAAGAGAAATGCTCCAGTTTCATAAATGCAAAAGTGAAACCAGAAGGCTTGTAGGTGTGCTTGGTTACCGGTTGAGCTGCAGGTAAAACTGCTTCTACGTGTTTAGCCAGAACTCTGCCAGCCTGAGCGAACACATGCTGGCAGAGAGCATCCCCAGCCTCAGCACCTGGGACACAAAACACTCAGGATGACACTCTATTGTCCCAGAAACCTAAGCAGAAGTCCCGCTGCTGCTCACCTTCAGCCAGCTTCTTACAGAAACCAGCAAAGTGGGACTTCTGGAAGTTCCTGTAGAGGTGTGGAAGCATTCCCATCAGATCCGACACCTGGGAGTAATGTTTTAATTATTCTGGGTTTATAAGAACAGATTTGTCTTTGTGCTGCTGCTGTCTGACCTGGAAGTACTCATCCATGGCTTCTCTAACCCATGTGATGTCATAAGGAGGCGCCACCAGGTTGTCTTGAGCGTCAAACACAGTCTTCACGGCCAAATGAGCGATCCAGAAAGCTGAAGAAGAGATCCGATTAAGGTCACCGTGGTAACCACTGTGCTACACTGTATCTGACAACCTGACAGGCTTTGACACTATTTACATCCAGCTGATCACCATGGTTACCTGAGCCTTCATCGCCCATCATGTGACCCCAGCCCCCACAGCCGAGCTGAGAGCCATCAGGATTGACCAACTTGCAGTTAGATCCGGTCCCTGATATGAGGACGACGCCTCCTGAAGAGAAAAGTCACATAAAGGTGATAAAGTTGATCCTCTGAGCCATAAAGAAGAGGAAAGCACATAAATGGGGAAAAGGCCTGGGTGGAGACACACCTGGGAGGGTAAAGTACTAAATGTCAGCATGACAAGGCACCACACTTATCCTCCGAAGGAAATCCTGATCGGGATATTTAAAATACACAGGATAAAAAAAGTAAAACACATGGATGTGTTGGCTCCTCTGATTCTTTTGGGTTTAATTCGGTTAACCGGCCAAATTCGGCTTTATTTAGATTTAAAAAAAAAAATAAAAACAAAAAATTTGAGCTGAATTTGCAAAGCTAGTGAATAAAAATAAGCCGATGTTGATTTTTTTTCTGTCTAACACTTTTATGATCAGGTTATTAAAAACATGTCTACTTTAATCAGTACAAATAAAAAAATAAATCACATTTCTTGGTCCAAATGGACTATTAAGGTGATGGTTTTGGGTCTTTTGTGTAAAGTTTGGACACTCCTGATATACAACATACAGTCTTGCACATTTCCTGTCTTTATTATGAAGGAAAATGTTTGTAATGTACCTTTATTAAAGTCCCAGTCTGGTTGTCATTAATTTCCAAAGTTGTCCCACATGACTCACAAAAACTAAACCGAGGTGCGTTCCGGACGCCAGAAACACCTCTGGTTACTTAAAAAAGAAATTTGTTGCAGGGACTTTAAAACTTGTTGGTTTCCCACCGGTCTGAGGCCGTTGGTGACGAGTAGTGAGTTTCCAAAATGTCTCAAAACAGTTTCCTTTAGTCGTACCAGGAGTCTAACTTTAGGAAGAGTTGGTGAATGAATCAGGAGACTAAATTACTGAAATGCTGGGGAAATATACAACTTTTATGTGACATGTCCTTCTATGAAACATGTTACAAAAATGTTCTGATGTATCGCGATTTTAGCAGAAGATTTTCACATCTTCATGATTGTTTCGGTTTGAAGGCTGAAGTGGAACCGCTGATTTCTTTAGTGTTTGGATAAAGAAAACAAACCAGCACCAGGTTAATTCTGATGATGAAATCTTCATATGTCTCTGACGGAAACAGAAACATTACCACGATCGCTGGCCGTTGCCATGGCACCAATGGCGTCGGTGGTGATGAAGTAGTGCTGGCTGAGACTGGGGTAACGTTCCTTCATAACAGTGATCAGGTTGTCGATGGCATCTTTCTGCTCACCTCCGCTCAGAGACATTCCCTTCACACAGACACTACACATTTAGACCTGATTGTGGATTTTACCAGGTGAGGATCCATAGATCAGACTGACCAGTGTGCGTAGCGGAGTGTTTGGGTCTAGTCCTGCCTTGATCTTGGCTTTCTGAACCATGTCGTTAATGGTTTCCAGACATTTGTCCACCCCGATCAGCTGCAAGAGATGAGATGTTGATGAGAGTCTGATTCCACCGCCCCACCCTGACTCTTATCTCCACTGACTCATCCTGCCTCCATCACCACCACCTGTCCTGCTCACCCAGTGGTTGGTGCAGGCTCCGGCTGACTCTGCCAGGACCTTCCCGTCTCCAGACAGCAACACGGCTTTAGAGTGGGTCCCGCCACTGGGTCAAAACACACACAGACACGTGTAACAGGAAGAAAGTGGCACGTTTCTTATGAACACATTAACTATATAACGTTTACATACATACTAATGCTTATTTTAGATCAGTTTTAGGGCTATAGCAAAACAGTCACGAGATAAATGCCGCTTCCGTGTCGACAAAACTCCCCCAAATTATTTAAATTTTACATGACAACCCTCAACTTCTGACTAAATAGAGGGAAAATACCCCAAAGTGCAACTTGTTACCATAGAAGTGTAAAAATAACCAGTTTTGCTGTCTATTTTAACTTTTTCTTACCCCTCTATTCCACCGAACACGTCTGCCATCGTCTTCCTGTTTGGTCCCGGTTACAGCTCACGTCTCGCGATACCTACAACTTCCTTGATATGTAATGAGCCCAAACTACCAGTAGATGGCAGCAATGTGATAGCTGTAGGTAATAGCGTTAGGTGTACTGGGTTGAATTCAAATAAGGTTTCTTAATAAAATAAACTACCCAAGACTTTTACGAAGGTACATGTTTAGCAATGAAAATAAAAATACATCTAAAATGTGACTTAAAATTACTGGTAATGCAAACCACATAAAGTTGTTGTTTATAAAAAAATATAAAATCACATTATTATACAATCCTGTTTTAATGTGTTTTATATATATAAATACATACCAAACCTTTAAAAGAGGAAGTTGTGAAGATACATCAATTTTTTTAAATTGAATTTAAACTTGGGCACTGACCTACTTCATTTAATTTACTTGTTATTTGTTCTTTTTAATGAAGCTTAAAAAATTAGTGGTATGAAAATATGAATACTTTCTGAACCCATGAGAGGACACAGGTCTCTTTTCTTTTTTTTTTACTCATAGTAAAAAAATAATCATACATTTTCAGTGTCAAAATAATGTCAACTGAGATTTAATAGCAGAGTTTCACCGGGAGCCAACAGGAACTGGATGCATCTGCAACACATTACTTTTTGCTGGGCAGCTTTACTTGCCAATATAGACTGTGAAACTAAGAATTCCTGTAATTCCAAAACCAACTGCTTTGTGCACTAACAGTGATGGAGGTGACCTTATTCTGCGTAAACAACTATTACAAAATATTTAGATTGAATGTGATGCTCTGCTAAGTCTAGCCCCACCCCCCCCCACCCCACCCCCCACCCCCCCCGACACACAAACACACACACACATAACCGAGACTGTATATTTAATCCAGGAACAAATAAATAAAAGTGCATGAATTAGAAAAGCCATTTTGTTAACAGTTATATGAGAAAGTCGGGATGTCAGAGGGGAGATCAGGAAGAAGTTATATAAGAGTGAGGAGGTGGGTGGAGGGATGTAGAGGAGCGGCTCTGCTGCTGCTTCTCCTGCAGGAACAGTGATGCATCAAGTTACACACAACTAACAGATTAACAGATATTTGCGGTTCTTTCATAATAAAATGTCAGTAGTAATGCCACACATTCACCCTTTTCGCATCTTTTTTCATTTAATAACAGACATCTTTTTCTCTCTTAAAATCATGCCTAAATTGAATATAATTTATTTATTTATGAAATTTAGATGTCTAATGTATCAAATACCATTGTTCTAATGTAAAAAAATTAAGGAAATATGTGTATGGGTTTGCATTCCATCGCTTGAAAACCTATAACGGGCCTGAAAACAGGAATTTTCTTTTTTATTTGCCAAACTACAGCTTGCATTATCACGAATTTCGCCAAGAGCATTTCTGAGCAAAAACACAGCTGTGTTTTGTCAAACATTTTGAAAATGTCTGTGTATTTATGCAAAAACATGGTTCAGGGACACTGATCTCTTATGGTCAGTTTGCGTTATTATTAAAATTCTTTACACAGTCTGAATCCACTTTGTGGTCATTAGATTAACTTTATGGCAAAAACTGCTGGCATGAATCACTGTGAGAAACTCCTTTTACATACTAATAGTGGATCATCAATATTATTATATTTCATTTAAATATAAAAATACAATTTTGTCTGTTAGACTAGGTATGTTTCTCTTTGTTGTGAGCTTTCGCCATACTTTCTAACTCATTATTAATTCACTGGACCTTTATTTTGAAAGCGCCAAGCAGAAGTAGCCTGTTGCGCCCTCTGTTGTTGTCGGCTCCGGCTCCATCCTCTCAGGAGGAGTGAGAGGAGACAGATAAGCGACCGCCGACAACAGAACAGCGCTACTAACTAGTGTCGGAACCGCCCGGTGCCTGTCCGTACCTTTGAACTCACCCACCATGACGCTGTTAGCTGCGCGTTTAGCGAAAGGCATGTTATCGACCGAGGAGCGGAAGTGAGAAAGGGTGAAACTTGTCAGGAGATTAAACCCAATAAAGTGGGTTTGTTCGGACAAGTTTAAATATTCTTGTTATTTATTTCTGGAAGACGGTGGGATTCAGAGTCTCGGACATGATGGACACGCACGTTAAGGAGGGACAACTTTATGTGCAGCACCTAAAGTTCGGAAAGGTAAGACTTGTTTTATTAGCTTGTTTATAAACCTGGCAGAATACTAGCTTTAAGTTTGGTTCATGAAAGAAATGTAGCAACACAAACTGTATTTTAGTTAAATATATTCATTTATTAATAAAGTGCGCATTACACTTACTACGTGTGCATAACTGTAGAGTTAGCATATATGTCAAATTAAATGTCAGAAAGTGATGCTAACTTCCTGTTCCCCATAATTATTACCCAGAAATGACCATTTAACACAACAGCGAGATGATACAGGTCACATGCTGTGAACCTGGCTTCACATTCCCTCAGCCTGCAGAGAAAAAGAAGAAGTTATCACACAGCTGGGCTTGTTGTAGTGTGGTGGTTTGTAGTAAAACGTCTGCAGAGATGACTAGAAAACAGATTGTGCAGAACCCCGATGAGAACTGGAGACAATTAAAGCAATTTTCTAACTTTGGGCATTACACTTTTTTTAAATGAATGTTTGCAACAAAAATCCATCTCTTAAAAGTGCAAAATGAAGAGTTTAAAGATAAACTCAAACGTGTTTCTGCCTCAAACACACATTTCTGCTCACTCATGCTTTGCTACTGCCTGTAAGTCACAACACAGTTCAACAATAACACGTGTGTGTGTGTGTGTGTGTGTGTGTGTGTGTGTGTGTGTGTGTGTGTGTGTGTGTGTGTGTGTGTGTGTGTGTGTGTGTGTGTGTGTGTGTGTGTCCCATCTACCTCACTAGCTATGGACTCAAGCTTTACGATTTCTAAAGAGGGTCTTTGTCCTGCTGTCTCTCTGGTCATATGACACGGACCGACAAAAACATGCTGCCCATGTTGTTTCCTGTTCCGAAATCACCACTTCACAATGCACATCTACACCCCAACAACACATTTCTGCGTGTTTTATGATGAATGTTTATTATAAAACAAACAAGCAACGTTGACATCTTTGCAGACAGTAAAGGGGACAAATGCATGAGTGGTGGAGGAAAACAGAATAGGAAGCAGAATGTAGGCAGCTCCTAAAGCGCTGAAACTGATGTGAGACTTGTGGTGAATTATGCAATTGTGTGAACTGTCAGTGGACACACACACACACACACACACACACACACACACACACACACACACACACACACACACACACACACACACACACACACACACACACACACACACACACACACACACACACACACACAGGGCCTAGTTCCCACGTGCCTGGTCGGAAAATGTGACAGAAGGATGCAGCGGTAACGTCCGACCAACTTTCTGTTTCAGACTGTTGACTGATGACGTGTGAGGCTGTGGTAGTCACCCCAGGTCAGGGTGTAAACTAACAGCTTATGTCCTACGTGGAGCTCTGTAACAGACTGTCAATCACTCAAACGAAGAACCAATTTTGGGCCATTTGAATGTGTTGATGTGTGTTTCTGTGCAAAAAGTTATAATTACTCACACCTGCTATAGTTTTCTGCAGACTTCTGCTTGTAGAAATAACTTTCACGTTGTCCAGGACCTGTGAGCCAAAACCAAAGTGTCATTTTAAACTTTACAGCAGATATATTAATGGTGTATTGTAAACCTTTACACTGTAGTCAGTTTTTCGATTATTTACATTATGCTCTACATAGATTTCTATGGTTATTAACAAGTGAAAAGACCATCTGCAAAAGCAGATTAAAGCCATTTTTGGTCAAAATCCCCAAACTTTATTTTTACTGAAATCGCTTAACATAAACAACATACCGAGGTATTGATATGAAAAATGTATAAAAACAGAGGTGTCTGTTTTTGCTCTTCCTGTGTTACAGTCACTAGGAGCAGAAAGAAATGGTGCACTCGTGCATTCAGAGGGTCTGGTCCTGCAGGGCTGCTCAATATTACAATAACATGAGTGCAATAGTAATTTTTCATATTGCAAAACTTAATTTAATTTTATACTCAATATACTGATTATTTGTTCATAAACTGTAGTATATTTGTCAAATATGACACGTAATTATTACTTTTACACAAAACACTCCAAAAGGACTTAGGGGCCTTTTCAAAGAGGCAAAGAAATGCTCTAAAAGGTATTATACTGGGGAAGTATTAGGGATACACGTTTTCCAAAATTTGTTTAACCTGTTATTGAAGCCATTAAACCAGGGATGTCCAATCCTGGTCCTGGAGGGCCGGTATCAGCAGGTTTTGTGGCTTTTCTACTCCCAACAGACTTGATTCAGTGGTTGAAACACCTGTGCAGCAGCTCATCAGGCTCTGCAGAAGCCTGTTAATTAGCTGCTGATTGAAATCAGGTGTGATGAAACAGAGTTCAAACTAAAACATGCAGGACACCGGCCCTCCAGGATCAGGATTGGACACCCCTGCATTAAACGGTTAACGCTCAGTTAACCCAAAAACTCCCCCTCATTCTTTTTCTGTGGTTTTGATAGTGGCACCCTCTGGTGGCACAAAATATATTACACCCATGCACAGCAGAAGGACAGGAGCTGGCGGTTAACCGAGCAAAACTATTTTACCCGGTTACACTCATTCGCTGCCAGCGTTTCTCACTGTTTTTACTGTATTTTTAAGAGTTACAGAACGTTGCGCGCTAGGATGATGTCGACGCCAAAACAAAGCGGAGACTCACCTCTTATATCAGGAAGAATCCGCGCGTTTCGAGCTCTATCCGTTCTTTCATAATCCGTTGTTGAATTGAATTGTGATCAGCAGGAGCTTTTCCGGTTCGCACCTCACTTTTTTTTTACAGCAGCAGCCCAAAACGATCTCCTAACACGTGGATTTTCTGCTTCCTGATCACGTGACGTGTGCGGATGAAGATCGGCTTTAGAGCTGAGATGTTTGTTCTCACAGTGCGGGGGCCCGTTCCGATGCCCACACAGTAAAAAAAAATGCAAATGACGACTTTAGTCGTCATTGGCAGTGAATGAGTTAACAGTGCTTAACTGGTTAATTCTGTACATTCCTATGAAGTATTGATAGGTTTTGCCTCATGATACTAAACTAAAAGTAAGGGTAGATCGATATATTGGTGGGTCTGTATATTGTCGGCCAATATTTGCTCCTAGTTCCTATTTAAATTCTGGCACATCCTCAAGCAGCCGGAGGCTGTAGCAAAGTTTAAATGCATTTTTACGTTCACTAATAACATCTGCATAATAAATACTCTACATAAACTTTATTAAGGTCTCTTACTGTACCACTGAACAGTGCACAAAGTTAACATTTAGCGGTTATTTAAATTCAGAGTTCAAAATTTTGTGCATCAATTGTTGTTATTAGGGACATTTTAATATGAACATAAGGTGGAAAATGTCTAGATATCAGCCCTCGGCTAGCATCGGCATTGGCAATAGAAAAAACAATGTGGTTCGATCTGTTTAAAAGTTGTGTATTGTTTTTTTTCTATTGAGAATGTGCACACAAGCAGTAACTGTTTCTTTTGTGTGGTGCAATTCAAAGTTGGATATATCGTATTGCCAGATTCTTGCTAATGCACACCCTTAGACAAAAATAAACCAAATACCGTTTTTTGACATTCAAACCTTCCGAGGAAAAATCCAGAAGTATTTCTAGAACTCGAAGCATCACTGTTAGCATAGACACACATGAAGACGGACAGTGAAGTTGTGTAAATAAAAAGGTGACAGATCTTGTGTGTTTGTCTTTTTAAATGTGGTTTTAAACCTTCATGTTACCTGAAGGTTCATTGATGTTTCCTACTATTGTTTCTGCTGCATTTACAGTTTTTAACCGTGTCAAACTGTCAACAGGACCCAGGTCGTAGGTAGGTGCAGCAGAGAGCGGTCGTGTCTGGATCCGTCGTAGCTGGTTGGATTGCTCCCCAGCAGGCTGGAGCGGCAGAAATCATTCAGTGAGTTGTTAGTAAACCAGCTTCAGCAGAAGGGGAGTGTCAGGGTAAAGTAGAATTACGTTCCCCGAGGCTGGCATTTCATTTAAGCATTATTTTGATGCCTGTGAGATGAATTAGTGTCAGGTCTGTTGTCCTTCTTAGGAATAATCTCTCCCACTTACTCATGTTTCCCAGAAGCGAAGCTCTAAATCTTTTGTATTTGAACCCTCTGGAGGCAGGCGTTGCAGATTTGCAAAGTTAAAACCTACCTACCTGGTTACTCCACATACGTATTTCATGAGCATTTTTTAAACTCAGAAGTACCCCTGAAGGTCTTAGTTGTTCGTCCTTTTATCAAAACTTATTTTGAGCCTGAGAGGGTTAACAAGCTAACGCAATGTTTGACTTCACACATGCTGGTCTCATTTTGACCACAGATTTTTAATTTGTGTCTTTTTCTGGCTATAAATGCATATTTTAATGTCCTATCGGAGGCAAAAGTCCCTGAGATTACATGGTTTTTCCATGTTTCACAAGTAGAAAAAGAAACTTATTGAATAAAACGTGTGTAAATCAAATTCATAGTTTGGATTAAAAACAGCTGTTTGAGTCAAAATTCTGACTCACTGGATAAAACGTTCCTATGTCCATCAGATCTTCTTGAACACTTTACTCTGATGTATCAAAAGACTTGCTATGTGTTTTATTTTTTATGTGACTTCAATATTTCAGTCACTGTGCTAGAAATAAGGCACCACAGTGGTTTCCAATTCTAGTAAAGCTCTGAACTGCTGATACCGATTTTGGTTTGTTCCTGTTTATCTCAACAAAGTATAATTACAGAATAAAAACAATGATTTACATCAAACATAAAATGCTGAAAGTAAAAATTTCATGTGAATCAACACTGAGCAACGGCGAGTTCACAGCCCCCCCCAAAAAAGAGTCAGGGTTAATGGCCTTGGTTTGGAGAAATGCACCACAAAACATCAGCTGGTAGTCAGAACACACAATCTCCAAGCAACTATAAAAAACAACAACATATTTTTCCCTAGTCTATGAATAGGGTTGGGCATCGTTTGATTTTGAACGATTCCGATTCCAATTCCTCGTTTCGATTCCCGATTCCGATTCTTTCAAGACATGACATGTTTTACATGAGCCAGATAACCATAGGTCCTACTCAATGAAATAATCTTAACTTCAACATGAATTTTAACTCTATGAACAATAACATCACCTTCATTTAGACAAAAACATGTTTTGGAGGAAAACAGAAAAAGACTTGCAGCACAACCAGTGTGTTTGTTTCTGACCACAACCAAAGTCTGGAAGAAGCCTCTGGGATGAGAGGCTAAATGTCTCCAACATATCCAGAAACGTCCAGCTGTTTTCAGCCAAAACTCTCAGGATGATCATGTCCAGGATGACTGAGAACTACACCTCCATGCTGCTGCAGCATTCAGTCAGAACAGAAAGTGAAACTTAAATGAAGCTGCTGTCAGTAACAGTCTAACAGATTTTAAACATTAAAACTCAACAGAAATAGTTCAGAAAGGAAAATAAAATATTCACAACTGTGTGTGTGATTTATTATTATTATTTTTTTAATGTGGCAGAAGCTGGTGTGGTCCACCAAAGAGAAAGCTGCTCTAGCATGATGACTTTATTTTCTACATGTTATTGTTCAGCCTCCTGACGCTCACGTGTCTGACTGCTGACGCTCCGTGTGTTTTTTTATTTCTGCAGTGAGACAAACTCACCTCACACCATCCAGAGTTTGTTCTTTAGAGCTTCTATTAAATCCACCGTATTGACGTATTTTAACAAGTTTCCTCTACGCTGCAGGAGTTAAAGTTTACATTACGGACTAAAAGTTCGGCAGACACGTTTGTTTATATCTGGGTGGGGGGAGGGGGGGCTCGGTGCTGCACACAGACAGCTGGTGTGATCAGCTCCGAAAAGCGTTGATCACAATTTGCAGATCACGTTTATTTTTCACGGAGATCAGCCGCGGGCTCCTCTTCCGTCGGCACACTAGGAATCGAAACTAGGAATCGAAATAAAAAACGTTGAGCGATTCCGGGAAAAATAAACAGTTGGAACCGGTTCCAGTCGAGCTCGAGAACATATTGCAACTAAGTGCTGATTGCCACCACCATTAACAGATCTTTGTAGAAGTTTCTACTTCCACCACTGTAATTTTAAAATAAATAAAGCTCAGAAATAAAGCAAACAAAACAGTCTTCTTCTAATTCAGTGAGATCAATAGGAATCAGACAGTTAGAATAACGTAAATCTCTTATGTCCCAAGAGCAGATAAGTAAATTGCAGGTGCTGAAGGCTACTAAAACCCACTAATGGACTGCTGCGTAACTTTGGATTGGACCTGATTCTGATGAATGAAAACATCTTGTCACCACGTTTTGGCTGGTGATGACATCAATTCACAATGGATTGCTGAAGCGTTTAAATAATCCAGGACAGCATGAAAAAAACAACTTGTACCTGGACTGAAAATAAAATATGACAATAGAACTTAAGAACATATTTGGATGTTTCCACCAAGCTAGTCAAACTCTTTTGCTATGATGAGGATGTTAGAAACTGGTTCATCTGGTGTTTCTGTGCTCTGTAGTCATCCTCCATCTGACTCACAGTCTATGGTTAGATGGACTACGTGCTCCCGCCAAAGTAGGTGACACATGGTGTACACCGCTGTTAACATGCAGAAAGTATTTCTGGTCACCCCGTCCTATTTAGGTTTGCAGTATCCCGCAATCTTTTCATCTACCACTCAGCTCAGGCAGGGTCAACCCCCTCAGGCTCAGCTTTGATAAAAGGACGAACAGCTAAGTCCTTCAGGGGTACTTCTGAGTTAAAAAATGCTCATGAAATACATATGTGGAGTAACCAGGTAGGTAGGTTTTAACGTTGCAACACCTGCCTCCAGAGGGTTAAAACTTTTATCAGACATTGTATTCAACAAGTCTGACAGTGCAACTATGTAGAAATATGGAGGTTTTGTAACTTTCAGACATTAGTTTGAAATGTGGAGGCATTATCGATCTATCAGCCAGGTGAAGAACATGTGAGCTGCTATAGAAGTAGAGAAGAGCTGCTCCAGGAGCCCAGAGGAAAAGTGCCACACGTGTTCATTTTACTCCCTTTGACATGGAATGTGCTACTACTAGTTCACCTATTGACTTAATTATAGATTCACTAAGATAAAGATAACAAAGTTTATCTCTTGCTAAATTGAATTTTTACTAACTAATCACAATGCAGCCATAGAAACACTACTTGGTGTGTGTGTGTGTGTGTGCGTGCGTGTGTGTGTGTGTCTGCTCTGTCTTCTCGATCCCAGTGAGTCGTGGAGGATGGCTGCTTATACTGAGCCAGGATCCTCTGGAGGTTTCTTCCTGTTAAAAGGGAGTTTTCCTCTCCACTGTCACTAAATACTTGCTTAGTATGAGGATTGTTGTAAAGTCACTGACACTAGTCGGTGACTTGATGCAACCTGCTGGGTTCCTCATATAGGAAACGTTTTACTGATTGGCTTAATGAACTGACCTGTATTGGAATGTTTACTATGTGAAGTGCCTTGAGATGACTCTTGTCGTGATTTGGCGCTATATAAATAAACTTGAATTGAACTGAATTGGGAGTGTTATGGTGTGGTAATAGAACTGGATGGGAAAATATTGGGTGTATAACACAAATGTGCTGGTGGTGTCATTGAAATGAATGTTGGTGTGTTTTTGACTTGTGTCATATTCACCCTCATTACACGTGTGAGTTAGCTTTTGGAGGGAAGGAAGTGTACGTCATTCTTTAGGTATGACTAAACAAAACCTTTCAAAAGAATTTAGAAATCTCTTTGTATTTTACTTTTTTATGATTGTTTTAAGATAAAATGTATATCTGCATTTGATTAAAAGCTAAATTGTAGCCATAGATTATAATTTTTGTATTTTTGTGTTAATCAGTTTGACTTACTTGGTGAGAGAGCGAGTAGAACAGAGGTTTTACTATAATAATCGTTTTAAACCTGCTCATCTCTGAAATTGAATATGTAAACATGAAAATTTTGCTGAAAATTACTTCCAGCTGTGGATCTGAAATGTTTCTAAAAAAATGTATTTTTAGTAAAATTCTATTGGTGAAAATGTGACTAAAAGTCTGAACTAATTCTATTTCTACTAGTTGGTGGCCCTCTAGTACCCTGTAGAATTATACAATTATACGGGGATGATGAACTTCTCTTTTCTGCACCATTTCGTTGCACATTTTACTTCATATTCAGATATCAGCTCTGCATAGCTGACCTCTTTACAGAGTCCAACCTTTATTATAAGGTGTCCCTGCTGCACAAACAGCCTTTTCTCTAACATAACATACATGTACAGGACTGATGCAGAGCACATTAGGAAGAATAACATGTTGGTAAATGAGTGAATTAATAATATGTGTAGATTTCATCTTACACACAGCCTCTTGTCACCCTTTAAAACCCGGTAACAGTCACATATATGCTGATGATGTGTTAATATTCTAAGAGCTAACGTGATGGCTAACAGAATTTCTCGGTGTGTTTTTAGACAGGCATATTGATCGTAAGCCACTATATTGCATTTGTTTTGGGTCGTTCTGAAGCTGGGATTGTTCTCTAGAGGCCCGATGGTGGTCAGGAAGTTTCTGTCGCTCTCTCTTCTGTGACCTTCTTTTGCAAAATTTCCACCCGGCCTCGCTGCGCTCTGTTTGCCTTTTATGGACGAGCTGTTTCACTCACAAACAGCCTTATTGCAAAAGGGCTGAAATCGTGACATTTTGCACAAAATGATGCGTAACATTGCAAACAGATGGACAAATACTTTCTGATCAACAACTGGATGCATTAGCAGGAAGCAGAGAGAACATGGGTAATGACAATCCCACGCATTTCCTGTCTTCTCTGGCAGCTCGTTTTAAAGGTTGACATGCTCGTGTTCAAAACCACCAAATTAAACCTTTGCAAGGACTAACAATTGCTCAGATTGATCTGTCACATCACCCAACTTCACATATATTACACATTTACGTATGCAGATGTGATGATTTATGCCTTCAGATTCCTGATTCAGATACGGATTATAAGCAAACTAAAACTTCAGGGCCCAGTAGACACATCCACCCTAGGCTATAGTTGTACCAGGACTATCATGCAAATGCCATCATTTTTAATTATATTGCTTATCTTTATGTTATAAGTGATAGCAATGGGCAGGCATGGTTTTAAGCTGCTAAGCTAGCACCAAGGACCTGAGAAGGAAGTAAAGGACAAAAGTACTATATATACTTCGGCCTTTACAGTCTAAAATGTATTATAGATTTCATAAAAATTAAACAGTAGAGCCTAAACTTTAGTCACTAAAGACTAGTATATGTTAATGGTGGTTCCAGAACTGTATGTGTATCATAATCTATAATATGTTGTAATTGTGTTACTATAATGTTTCTAAAATATACATAATAATATACATAATAATAAAAAATATATTTGATTGTAATAAAGCACACAAAGAGAAGCAAAAGGGAATTGAGAGAAATTAGATTTATTGCCATAAAAATAATCATTGTCATGATAATTTTACAATAGTGGTTTCCAGACCTAAAATGTCAAAATCCAGATGGGAAAAAGCTACAATGGAAGTAATAATAAAGCACCAAAATAAAGCACTGGTGTACTGGAACTTGTGCTAAATAAGTTATGCTAATACCTTCATTACAAAGAAAGGAAGTAAATGATAGTTCAGGACCTGGTCACTGGACTCACAATGCCTCTGTAAAACCCTCACTGCTGCTAAGTCATGCTAAGATGCATTTTTATCACCCATCCATCTTCTTGCCTCACCAACCTGTGGAGGAAGTAATTTTGGCCCCCTTGAATCCAGGATCTCATTATTTCAGTTCAGATCCACATCTCCATGCCATAGGTGAGGGTTGGAACGTAAACAGACTAGCTTCACAACAAAGCACTCTGTTCACCACAGCAGTCCCTCATGACTGAGGACAGAGCCATGATCCATCAGGTATCCTCTGTTCTACCAAAGATACCAGGATATTTAACAACTCCACTTTAGAGAAAGACTAATTCCACCATAAAGGGAGCATTTTCATCATGTTTTAGTTATTATCAGATCAGAAGAAAAAGAGACATCCCATTATGTTTTTGCTTAGGCCTTTCCACTGGAGTTTCCCTGCTGGTCAAAGGGTTTTAGAAATGGCTGACTTGGCTGTCATGAGCTCTGCTCTCTGTTGCTTGACTTCCACCACGCTGTGTGAATACATGCAGAGGTGAACCTGGTCTCTGCAAGTAATGTAATGAAATTAATGAGCTATACAGACCAGCAGGGATTCCCCAAATAATAGAAATGTTCCTCTATTCAGTCCTTCACTATATTTACAGTATATCACTTGATTGTTTCCAGTAACATGACATCATGTCTTTGTTCACACTGAACACCTGTAGTTCTCCACACCTGGTCTGTGTCATTGTTCGGCGTTGTGTCGTACTTGTTCTCAAGAGGAAGACATCATTCAGTGGCGTGTCCAGATCTTTTAACATGGGGTGGCCCAAGTGAGGCACAACTTTGTGCATGGGTGGCACCAATGGTTATGCTTTTTTGTTTTACCCCCAAGCCTTTGGTGGACAATGAAAAGCCTATTTAAAGAGCAAAGTGCAAGTTAGAGACTCCCATGAACCAATGTTTAGAGAAACATAATAGAAACTCGTTTTAAACATTTTTTTACACAAACATAAATTATTAGGCTTTTAGAGTCATTTTTGTGAAAAAGTTTTTTTTTTTTTTTTGCCAAACCAGGTGACGTCATCTAAGGGAGTCCTGTTAGCTTAATCCAGTGAAAAATATAGATTATAATGCCGGCTCTGACACAGAGGAAACTTTAAATGTTTACATTTATACTCATGATGGACCAAAACCATAAAGTTATGAGTTTGCTGCATGCCCCAGAGAGCAGAGACAAACCAGAGGGAGAAACCATCGGCCAAAGCCGAGAGATTAAGGACGAGCAGTAGCGGGGGAGCAGCAGGTGTCTGGTGAGTTAACCATGTTAGCTTAAACTTGTGTGCTAACATCACAATAATATTGTACAGATTACTATCGTGCACCAGACAATTAAAATAGTATCGGTCAGTTAATATAATATTAATACTAATGAGCATCTGTCAGCGGTTTCATACTCGCTAATATCCGTTCATCTTCGTAGTTTAGCTTAGAGAGAGGGAGAGAGACGCCTGTCATCCGGTTCTGGAGCTCATGCGGGCTTCTGTGAGCTGGATCCCACCCAGACATCAGCGAGCCAGTTGAGCTGATATTTTTAAAAGCTGCATACAATCCTTCCCTAGAGGTCCACGGTGGTTCTGATTTGGTTCTGACCCAGAAAGCTTGCTCGGCTGGTCCGCTGAGCTGAGAAAGAGAGACACCTGTGATCCGGTTCTGGAGCTCATGCAGGATTCTGTGAGCTGGATTTGACCCAAACACGAGCAAGACAGTCGAGCTGGTATTTTTAAAAGCCACGCATCCTCTCCTGGTGGTCCAGGCGGCGGTTCTGATCTGGTGCCGACCCGGAAACCAGCTCGCCCACTGTGCTGCGCGTCTCTTCTGGTGATCGGTTCTGACCTGGTTCTGACGGTGATCGGAGCTTCAGAAATCCGCATAAAATTTTCTAAACCCCGCTACGGGTCTCTAGAGCCCAGCGCTGACCTCCCTGACCCGGTACCGACCGATGCGGGCTACAGAAATCTGTCTTTTCAGCTGCACAAAACACCCTCAGGCACGGAGATAGATGCGTTGTTTCTCTGATCTGGAAACCCGGGGACTCGATGTCCAGACAGGCTGGAGTTGGTACAGCCTTCACACACTCTAGTTTATCAACATGAACACAGTCCAACACTAAACACACACACTGACTCGATCACATGACCTCTCTACCCTAAAACCAGCCACTCTCCACACTGAGCTGAGGAAGTGCTGAGCTTCTAACTCCCTTTGGTTACGTCAGAGGTTCAGATTTAGAAAAAAGCTTTGCTGAGAAAGGCCACGTTCTACTAGAAAAACTCTGCTGTTATGTATTTTGAAACAAAATATCCACAATAAGCTTTTTAAATAGTATTTTTTGGACAGCATTTTATATGAATTAGAGAAAAAAATTTTTTACCTGCAATTTGCTCTGTAAAGGTAAATCAGTGTGGTGGCACCTGGGGTGGCCAATCAGATTCCAAGGGTGGCATGCGTTACCCCAGGCCACTCCCTGGACACGCCCCTGATGTCATTGTACTTTCTCGAGGCAAAATGGCAAACCTGTTACGACCAAGATGCATCAGGGTTTCCCTTACATAGGCGTAGCCGTGGCGGGCCGCCACGGCTGAAATCCCACCGCCACGCCTACAAGATCCCAAGTTTTGGGGGTTTTTTGCGCTGTTTCCCGAAGAAGCAGCGGGAACTACTATGTTGTCGCTTGTGATCACAGCCGGCGGGCAGCAAGGAGGAGCAGGCAGGGCAAGGTGAAGTTACAGCATAAGTTACTGAGTTTAAAATTAGAAAGGTAGCAGTGGATATAATGCTTTTTGGTTTACATGTTTCAATAGCATTAAGATAAACGAGTGTTGACGATCTTGACAGGGTTTCCTCCCACACCAGGCTAAGCATCACTTATTCATGTAAAATTTATTTTTTCATGTCTGACTTTAACCGCATCTAACACTGTATTACGGCGTGAGCGCAACGGCGACAACTTAAGTTCGATGTGTGAGCAGCCTGAGAGCTCGGGTGTTTTCATCTGAACCCTTAAAACCTCCAGCAGTTACGTTGCACTATTGACGTGTTAGCGCGCGGCGCTAACAACTTAGCGACGTGACATGTCTCAGAGAAAGCGTCAAAACACGTTGGACGCTTCTTCTGAAGCGGGAAAATAACACCTCTTCTTAAGCAGAGCACGACGCCGCCTCGGCCCGTTCACGGCCGAGCCGGACTGAGCTCGATAACATTGACCCAGCACAGCCACTGGGTCGTTGGAGCTGCCCCGTGACTGCCTGATGGAAAACCAGCGGGTTTCATCAGACTCGTAAAGTTTCTTGTTTTGGTGGGGACCCCCTGTATTTTACTGCTCCCTCCTGCAGTCTTCCCCTATTAACATTTAAAATGATTCTGTAAATTCCGTGTATCAATAGAAAACACCTCTGTCTCTGCCAGCTGCAGTAAATGTAGTCTCCAAATAATAAATAAGAGGTGCATTCATCTGTGTATCTCCTTTGATCCGCATAAGTGATATTCTCAGCACCAGAACAGTGAAGCAAAGAAACAGATTCCTGAGTTTGTTAGTAATTTTATTTATTAGGTGCATCTAACCTGTTCTATTTTTCTCTGAAATGAGATCAAATCAGTGCTTCTATGGGCTGTCTCCACTCTGCACTATAAAATTTTACCTTATTTAGAGACGTGTCATAATTTCTGTTGTTCCAGCGATGTCGTAAACTGAAAGACTTGTTGTCATACTAAAGACTCCATTTCTGTTTTACAAAAACAAAGCCAGAATATCACATGATTCAGATTCTGGGGCTCAAGGTCCCAATGTTAGCCACTAGATGTTTTAACTTACATTTCCAGGTTTTTAGTGATTCTCCGGCAGTCACAGCTTTTAGGTGCAGTTCAATTTCTTTAAAGCTTTAACCTACTAAACCAGATTTCTATCCAAGGACATTTAGCAACAGTGAATCAACCAACTATTATAAAAAACAATTGTTGAGAGTTCAATTGACCGATCACTGTTAGCAAAGCATCAACTTAATTTGGTCTAAACGTATGACCAATAACAAGATACAGTGGATAAAAGTTTGACTTCTGGGTGTTTTTGTCTCTAAAACAGAATTTTGTTCACTTTTTTTACCTAAAATTTATGAAAATTTTCCACACGGATTCCTGATAAAAGTTTTCACATTGTTATGTCTCTACTAAAAGATTAATGACAAAAGTTACAGTGACTTGAAGATGAAAGTTACATTGTGAGTCATAGGAAATACTGTGTGGTTTTTCATTTAACAAAAACTAGTTCAAACTACAGAGTTTTATTGTGCTCTTTAATAACCAAAAATATTCAATAATTAAACATTTGTGTAATAAAAAATGAGATTTTTACTGCTAAATGTGGTGGAACGATACTTTTACCACATGACCATGAATAAAACACTATTTAAGTCCTGCCTTTGTAATGAAATCAGGCTGTCTGGAGTTTTAGTCCCATTGTTTTAGGGTGCAGTCAGTCAATCGAAGGTTTCTTACTCTTGAATTGTCTCTCTGAACATATTTGTACTATTAATTCTGAGTAATAATAACTTCTTAAATATTAGAAACTAAGGCTTTGATTGTGGAGGAAGTGTCAGTAATCCTGTTACTGCAGACGGAAACTGATGCAATCAGCAGTTCAGTCAGGACACATCTGATTGATCACAATACTCCTCCTGTAGAACTCTGATCCAATACTCATGGAAAACTGGTGCATTCTGCGTTTTCTCCTCACATTTTTACTTATTTGTGGTCACATTTGCACTTTTGTTCTTAGTCTAAAACCTAGTTAGATAGCTATTTGTCTGTCTCATATCAGATGTTAACAGAAGGATGAGTGTCTAATGTTCTTTCTGTTTGCCAACATCAGCTCACATCCTTCCAGCTAGGAATGCTCCGATCCAATCACGTGATTGGAAATCAGGCCCGATCACGTGAATTTCAAAGGATCGGAATTAGGTGAAAGTATTTACCCGACCTTCACGGTATGCACATAAATAATAATAATAATAATGCATTGAACTTATATGCGCTTTTCAGGACACTCACTCACACACTCTCACATTCACACACTGCCAGTGATGGTAAGCTACTTTGTAGCCACAGCCGCCCTGGGGCTGTCTGACAGAGGCGAGGCTGCCATTTGGCGCTGACGGCCACCTGACTACCACCAACAAGTGTCTCCATTTCAGCGGGCTGGCCCAAAAGGACCACTTTCTGGGTCATTTCAGGAGCTAAATGAGTACCTGCCATGGTGTACAGCAGTGGTGTCAAACTCAAACTCACACGGGGCCGAAATGAAACTCTGGGACGGAGTCGAGGGCCAAGCTTAATATTTTTTGGAAAAGTGACGGCAAATTTGCACATTTTCTTTATCAACATGTATACAATTTTGAATCTTTTAATTAGGAAACAAACATATTTCTGCATTAACACTGAATGTGGAATAACCAAATTACACACGAGCAAGTCAGTTTTAAATAAAATAAAAATATTCAGTACTTGTTGTGGCATAATCAGCATTTTTAAAATCTATTCAGGATTTATGTTTTCTTGTTTATTCATTTTTCTTATTTTTTATTCTCATTTTTTTCTCCTGTAATACGTGTCATCGCTGCTGTGACGTCTAGCTTTCCCCACTGAGGAACAATAAAGGGATTTTCTATTCTATTCATCTATCTGCAGCCTTTCCACTTCCTGTTTACTGTAGGTTAAATCTTTTCTCACGTGCCAAAAACAAAATAAAAATATAATTTTATCTTAAATGAAAATGCAACATCTCACCTGTTAACTTTCATGTTTTGGAGCAGAAAAAGAGCATAAAACCAACATATTTAAAGCTCAGTTTGCTCCACTGGTTTACTGTGATTCTCACCTGTTCCAGCCAGATACCTGCATCATGGGGCTGGCCTGAGCTGAGGAGGAGACTCCTGTTGCTTTGTTCATCTTCATCATAATAATGACAACATTAGATGACAACAGCTGCTCACATAGGTTTGTGCTGATGAACATGTCTGAGCAGCTTGACCACGTTGTTGTGTGTCGGGGAGGAAACACAACGACAGCAGCCACAGAACCGAGCTGGTTTGAGCGTGTCGCTGCTCGCTGGAGTTATATCTGCTCTGTCTGGGCGTTAGTTTGAAAACTTTCTCTTTCAGTCGTGAACACATTACTGAGCGGCTAGAATCTCCGTTTCTGGGCTTCAACGTCAGAAAATAGCTGAGTGAACTCGGCGCTGAGTGAGAGGAGTGTTTAGTTTGTCCGAGACAGCGGAGCTGCAGACACCCGGCAGCAGGCGCTGGAAAAAAACACAAAGGAGGGGGCGCGTCGGCTCCCCGCTGATGCCGCAAAGCATCCTGGGAGTTGTAGTCTTTGCGGTAAAATCGGCCAGCGGGCCCGTTTTAATATATTTTTGATATTTATCTCACGGGCCACATAAAAATGCTCCGCGGGCTGCATTTGGCCCGCGGGCCTTGCGTCTGACTTATGTGGTGTACAGTATACACTTGGAAATGGTCCAGTAGAATTGCAAAACAACTAGCAGTTGTAATATTAGAAAAGTTGCTGGTGAATCAGAATGGAAGGAAAAGAAAATAAGAGGCATTGTTTTATAATCGCAGTTTCTAAACTCCCAAAGACAGACAATACAGAGGAAATACCCCTACAACGCCATGATTTACACCACTTTTTGGTCTCTTACTGAGCACCATAAAAATTGTGTTTCTTCTTGTCATTGAACACCACTTTTTATGTCACACAGCCACTCCTTAATGCATCCTCAGAATGGTGTAAAGTACTGCGTACTTTGACAGAATGTCTTTATTGTCTACATCTATGTCTGTGGACGCCTTTTGGCCTTGATCAGTGAAGTCACTAACTTCCAAATCAGTCGCTAAAGGGCCAATTTTTTATGGAGGGCTGAGCCATCTTATTTTCTTACACCTTCCCCCCTTCTGTAAATGTCCTGAATCTCTAGTAGAAACACAGCTAGATAGTTTCTCTTTAATCCACACCTGGGACCTCTAAAATTAGGAAATTACGTCAATAGAACCTGTCCAACAACTTAAAGGAGGCTAAATGATCTCCAAGATCTCTGAAAGCCCCATTTAAGGAAGTTCAAGAATACAACAGTGTGCAGTTTTTCTACTTTT
The DNA here is from genome assembly GCF_043380555.1 of Nothobranchius furzeri. Classification (NCBI taxonomy): domain Eukaryota; kingdom Metazoa; phylum Chordata; class Actinopteri; order Cyprinodontiformes; family Nothobranchiidae; genus Nothobranchius; species Nothobranchius furzeri. Next base: position 81,878,099 of record NC_091742.1, read on the forward strand.
GTCACTTCATTGGTGCAGCTTCAGTACCTTTTTGGTTTTCTCCCCTTAGAAATGGAAGAAGAACTGGTTTGTGCTCTACCCCGCCAGCCAAAACGGCATCGCCCGTCTAGAGTTCTTTGATTCGCCTTCAGGCTCCAGTGGCTCCATTGGTGGCTCAGGAGGCTCCTCCAACGAGAAAACCAGAAAGCTGGACAAGAAGATCATTCGCCTATCAGAGTGCATCTCCATCCTACCTGCTCTGACTGAGACCTGCCCCAAAGAAAACATGGCAGCGTTTTGCGTGGAAACAAACGACAAGATGCACGTGTTTGCTGCTGAAAAGACCATGGCCAAGGATTGGATGGACACCATGTGTGACATTGCGTTTCAGGTGAGCCCAGTGTGTGTGTGTCAAAAACCGGATGACCAGTCAGTTTGCTAAAAGGAAGCGGTTAAGTGACTAAGACGTGGGTGGAAGACTTTTTAAACACTTCCTTTGTTGGGTTTGAACACGCTTTCCTTTTGTCTGACTTTTATCTCAGCTCTTCAGTCTTTCAGCTTAAATGTGACTAAACAAAATCACACAGAAAAAGACAATCTTCCAAGTTTGGTGAAAAAAAGGAACTTTTTTGTTCTTTTTTAATGTTGTTCAGATCTAGCCACAAACCCTTTGGGGTTTCTGTTGCATTTGCTCACACGCAGTCCTTCAGAGAGGAAGCCAGAGGAAGTTTCCAGGAATGAGAATTAATCTGGTTTGTTTTCTGTTGCACTCTCAGCCTCTCTAAACTTTCCTTTCAGTCTGTTGAACACCCTGTGGCTTTTGTCCTTTTGTTTTTATGCACACACATGCACAATTAGCTAAATCTGCGAAGGTAATACACAGATTTAAGATGCAATGAAGGTGTATGTGATCGTCAGGGTGGTAGCAGGAGCAGCAATGTGTCCGACTGTAACGGAGGGCCTCCTGATTTGCAGATGTCTGAAAATCTAATCTACTACTCCAGAGAGGAGGGTGAGGACACTCATCTGTGCACGTTTTAAGCTTTATAGTGCAGATAAAACCAAAAAGAGACTCTTTTATGGGGAATCTGGCTAGTTAATAGGCCTCTTTCTTTGCAGTAAACGAGTTCTGGGTGACCATCCAACGTACCGAGGCGTCAGAGCGTTGCGGCCTGACGGGGAGCTACTGGCTGAAAGCAGAAAGTGACGTGTTGATCCTAAAGGAGCCGAAGACAAAGAGGAACATCATGGTTTGGCCCTACAAGCTGCTGAGAAGATACGGCAGGGATCGGGTAAGTGCAAAGCAAATATAAAGAGGAAGTTAACATTAGGCTCAGACTGCAACAAGTGATCACACAAAGTGAGCAAAAATAGCATCAGTTTATCTGCTTGTGGTCAGAATATATTTAGTTTCATCGCTTGTGGTTTTTTCTGTGTCACTTTGATGTGTCAAAGTTAGACGATGACCTTTATAAGGCTTGGTTTGTTTACAGGACCAGTTTAGGCCTCAGTGTTATTATACATGAAACAGACGACTGACCTGTTTTTGGGTCAAATGTAGCAACGGCCGATGCTACAAGAACAACAAACTCCTGTAAAATGAGTGATTGCTGTAGAAGGAACTCGACTTCCTTCTTCCTGTAACATTTGTGGTGTTTCATTTTGTTTTATGTTTTCCTCTTTTTCTCTAGTTGATGTTCTCTTTCGAAGCTGGACGCCGTTGCGACTCTGGTCCCGGTAGCTTCACCTTCGAGACCAAACAAGGCAATGAGATTTTCACGCTAGTGGACCAGGCTATCCAGTCGCAGAAAGCTCTGTCTGAGGAGCGCCACCTCAGCTGCCCTCACAACTTTGACTCCGACTGCCCCTCGTCACTGCAGCACATACTGAACGCCTTTCCCAGCGGTGTGACTTCAGTAAGCGGGGACAGCAGCAGCTGCAGCAGTAGGGAAGCGGACGGAGACTCTGGTGGTAGTAAACCAGGCTCGGCTGATGGCGTTCTCGGGAAGAGAGAATGGGGTGATGGAGCAGGGTCTGGTGGAAGGGGGCAAGGAGGCGGACAGAAAGGGAGGAGTTTACCAGAGCCCCCAGTGATGTTGGGGGTCTTGGGAGGAAACGGGACACCTCCACGGTCTCCAAGAGGCAAAGTTGATGAAAATGCAGGCTTTTACTCTGAGCCGGCAGATTCAGTTCGTCTTCCTTTGGACAGCCCTGACTGTCTCTATTCAGACCCAGTGGACAGCATTAAAGTTCAGAACCAAACCCCCAGCCCATGCACACCCCCGGTGCCAACCCCGCGCCATCGATCAGCTGCAGATGACGTGTCTGGTGTCCAAGGAGACCATCATAGGGTAAACAACCACAGAAAGGTACCAGACCTGTATTCACACGTGTATGACCAGATTGGCCAGGACCTAAACGAGAAAACAAGTGCTCTGAACCTGAATGGAGGAGGAAAAGGTGCTGCAAGAGGGATGAAGAATAAGAGGCCCACAGGAGGGAAAGCAGACGGGACTTCATCTCAACCTCCTCCGTCTTTGGATCACATATACGATGAACCGGAGGGCTGCGCCAAAGGGAGCAGAATACCGACGAGTATTTATGACGAGGCTCGTTTGGAGCCTCCCAGTCAGAAGAGGCAGGAAGAGGTGGGGCTTCTGTCAGGACCAGAGGGGCCCCAAAGACAGTCCCCATTTCAGTCAGGCACAAATCGTGGAACACCGCAGCCTCCGGCGCCAAGGTGGCCCAAACCTGCCACTGCCCCCAAGCCGAACAAGGGCGCTTTTGCTCGGAAGGATCCGGTGCCACTGCCTGCAGGAAAAAATGGGGCTCCTACTAGTAACGTAAACAACAACAACAACCAGTGGAGCTCAGGAGGAGGGGGGATGGAGGTATACAGCAAAGTGTCTAAGCAGAAGCCTCCACCTGCTAATCTGTGGTTCAAACCGAACCAAAAGCCACCAATAAAATCACCAGATATCATTTATGACAACCTGGGAGACATTTGACTTTGCTCTGGACCTAAACAGACTAAACAAATGTTTATTCTTGTTCTCTGAAACTAGAGGAAGAAGGAGCTGTTTGCTTCGTTAGCTCCTTCCTGTTTCACGCTAACTCCATCTGCAGACTGCAATAATTATCCAGGGCCGGTGGATTAGCTCACGGCTCGGAGAAAACCACACAGTGGTTGCCATTTGAAACGTGGAGCGTAACCGCCGCTGGGCCACCCTGTGTGCGTGGTGGAAGGAGGAAAAGTGTTTGCACGGTCAAACCCATAATTGTCGTAGCGAGCCACAGCGCGGCTGGAGCCAGCCACTTCACACACAAGCACAGCAAACAGAGGGATTGGCCTTCCTCTTAACAGGCTGAGAGAGCGGCTTGGCTTCCTTTTCTTGACTCTGGTTCATGTTTTTGCTCTGTGTTGGTGAACTATAAAATGTAAAATATGATGGCCAGGAGCCATTGTTGGACAGGACTGGAGTGTTTGGATATGATCCTGTATTTTTTTGTTTGTTTTGTTTCTTTGGCTGATTAAAGCAGACATAGATGTGTTTTTAAGCCTTGAGCCCCTAAATCCATACAAAAGAAGCTTGACATGAAGTTTTAGAACCAGTTCAGGATTCTGGAGAAACATGAAGTGGGTCAGATGGGTTTAAGTGGCTGAGCAACCTTCTGCACATAATATTTTTAAAATTCTGAATTTGTACATAAACAGGTGAACTAATCCATCCTGTAAGGTGTGTATGTCACAAGCAGCTGCGCTGTCTGTAAATCTATAAGATAAGAATAAAAATGGCTCTAAAAGTTAAGATGTGTCTCCAGAGTGAATCTGTAAGCCTCCACAGAGCCCTCCCACCTCCTCCCAGGAGCCAATCACAATCTGTCATTTATGCTTAAAAGACTTTTCTGTTCAGGGCTGCAAAACAGTCTGACCTCATCCTCCACTTCTCTTCCTTCTGCCACGTTCATGTTCTTGTTGTTTCAGTTTGTTTCCAACCACTTAATCACACCGTTAACCCAAAAAAACAAAGACCTTCTTTCTTACTTTTTCTTTCTTCCTTCCTTTTTTTCTTCTTCCTTGCTCTAATTGTGTTGTTTGGTTGCTGTGGCGATGGATAATGGTGGCCAGTTTGTGTCGGACACACATTGCATTTTAAGAGGTGCTGAAGGAGCACGTCAGGGATGCCACAAGAAAAAAAAAAGGTGTGAACATTTGGGTGTTTGTCCTGAAAGAAGTTAGGGGTGGGGTTAAAGACCAAGAGAAGAGGACATGATGAATGCTGGCTGGACGAACCTGTCTGAGTCTGCTTGGCTCACATACAGGTACAGATTGTTCCCTCTGCCGCTACCGCTTTTCATCCCCTCATCCCGCTCTTTCTCCCCCTCACCTGCTGCTAGAGTACTTCCAGCACAGGAAAAGTAACTGATTACATCTCTCCTCCTCTCAGAGCGAGGGAAGAAAAACAGAAAGTTAAAAAGCAGCAGCGAGCTTCTGGTTTTCTCATTAAACTCAAACTGAACTCAGCAGAAGTAAAAAAGTACAATGGGGAAGAGGTGGGACTAAACAACAGTCAGTTCACACATCTATAGACGGTGTGAGGTTCATCCAGTTCTGGCTATAAAACCACCACAAGGTGATTCTGACTTCTGCTTATCTCAACTTTTACAAGTACATTACTGTTTTATTTCTGCAAGCTAAAGTCAATCAAATTACCCACAAGCCATTGCTGCAGAGAACCTTACGTGTTTACTGAAATATATTAATGTAGCCTCGCTGCTTCCAACTGTTTCCACAATTAGCCTAAACTGTTTTTAACAGTCCTTACAGTTATTCTGTGAAATCTCCGTTCGTCCATCCAGCAGCAGAAGCTCAAGAGTTACAGCAGGTTGTCCAGTAATCAGAGTTTAGCTAATAACACATGAAAACTACAGCCAACTCATCAGCTAAACACCCCCCACCCACACACAAACGTTCATATTTTGCAGCTGCCTTCGTGTTTGGAGGGAGGAGGTGAATTGTGCAGTAGGAAGATGACTTTGAACTGCTCATTTCAAAAGGTTCCCACTAAGTGAGACATTGTGGGCACCTTTGATTTACGTGATTCAAAACTGAATTTTATGTCACATTTGAAAATAGCAAAAACTATGTATGTGGAAAAGGTCCAGAAATGTTTGTTTGGTTTTTTCAACAACAGAAGTTCTAACTCTTGAAATGGTAAATGCCCTGTATTTGACATAGCACCCTCTAGAGTCCTGGAACCCCCAAGGCACTTTACAACACAATCAGTCATTCACACACACATTCACACGCTGATGGGGATGAGCTACGATGTAGCCACAGCTGCCCTGGGGTGCACTGACAGAGGCGAGGCTGCCGAGCACTGGCGCCACCGGTCCCTCCGACCACCACCAGCAGGAAAGGGGGTTAAGTGTCTTGCCCAGGGACACAGCGACAGGGCGAGAACTTAACTCCTGTGCCACCGTCGCCACATTGAAAGGCAAACGCATCATATCCACTCCACATATTCCCACGTTTCTGGGACCTCTATCTCTTTAACAGGATTAGTACGATCCTCAAGCTTCTGCTCCATTTAATTGTGTACAGGCCTGCTGCCTCCTTGAGACTGATCTAAGTATTGCAAAAGCTTAGCATCAATTTTATTTTATTATTGTTGTATAGCTACTGAAGAAAATGTTTTCAATACTTATTTAATTGTTTTGTGAATTTTCTTTCAGTTAAATTAAGTAAATTGTTCATGATCTGCATTTGTATAGCACCTTCTTAGGGTTCTACAACCCCCCAAGGCGCTTGACAACACAGTCAGTCACATTCACACGCTGGTGGGGATGAGCTACAATGTAGCCACAGCTGCTCTGAGGCGCCCTGAATTGCAAGATTACACTGCCCGCCACTAAGCGGTAGGGCTTCCAGGTAAATATGTAATCTTGATCGATTTGCGGTACTTGTTTACATGATATGGAGGACTCCTAACTGCTGGCATGCCAAATTTTACACCAATGGGACAGTTCTGGTGTGTGATCATGTTGACTGGCTGGTGGCTATCTAGAATCGAGCTGATGACTGCCTGCTCTTTCACTTATTGGAGGTTTGTAAACTTGATACAAACACTAAACCTTACTCAGTTTATAGGTGCTGACACAGCTTAGACCAACACCTCTGATGATCTTCGCTGACTGCAGCTCTGGGTTTTGCAGGGGGGCTAAGTAATGGACGGTTATGCAAAGTACTTTACTGGAGTTTAAACCAACTGTCTGAGAAAAAAAAACTCCTATCAGCACCTTCATATTTAATATAAACCCATCACCAACTAGAAAATGTCTGCAAAAGCTTAACTCGGTCACGTGTAGGGTTGGGCATCGTTTGATTTTGAACGATTCTAATTCCAATTCCTCGTTTCGATTCCGGTTCCTATCGATTCCCGATTCCGATTCTTTCAAGACATGACATGCTTTACATGAGCCAGCTAACCACAGGTCCTAATTGATGAAATAATCTTAACTTCAACATGAATTTTAATTCTATGAACAATAACATCACCTTAATTTAGACAAAAACATGTTTTGGAGAAAAAAAAAGAAAAGACTTGCAGCACAACCAGTGTGTTTGATTCTGACCACAAGCAAAGTCTGGAAGAAGCCTCTGGGATGAGAGGCTAAATGTCTCCAACATATCCAGAAACGTCCAGCTGTTTTCAGCCAAAACTCTCAGGATGATCATGCCCAGGATGACTGAGAACTACACCTCCATGCTGCAGCAGCGTTCAGTCAGAACAGAAAGTGAAACTTAAATGTAGCTGCTGTCAGTAACAGTCTAACAGATTTTAAACATTAAAACTCAACAGAAATAGTTCAGAAAGGAAATTAAAATGTTCACAGAATGGTGTGTGATTTATTATTATTATTATAATTATTTAATGTGGCAGAAGCTGGTGTGGTCCACCACAGAGAAAGCTGCTCTAGCATGATGACTTTAATTATTCTACAGGTTATTGTTCAGCCTTCTGACGCTCACACACACACACGGGTGTTGGTGAGCGGCTGCAGGGCCAGATTAACACTTTGTTGTACCCTGGGCAACAATATTCAAGGGCTCCATCATCACGACCCGAGGATCACCATAATATGGTCACATACAGAATATTTTACTGTAATATGCAGTAAATATACTCAATACTTGAATGCCTGACGTCACGTAACCCGCACAGGGTAACCTTTGACCCACCTCGTGTGGACTGACCAATGAGGAGAGGGTCTTAACTTGAGGCCCTCTCTTCATTGGTCAGTCTGCATGAGACTGACTCTCAACTGACGTTCAGTCATAGGCAGCGAAGCGTCTCTGTGCAGCGCAAAAGCCCGGGTGGACAGTTTGTTTAATACAGGGTGATCATATTTCCATTTCCAAACAAGAGGACAGGAAATCTGTGCCTATGACATCACACTATAGCAACGCAACTATGTTGGGACCCATTTTTTTGTAAGAACTAAATTAATATCAGATTCTGCCAATAAAAGGGCTTTAAAACAATTAATATGTAAATATTTAGCATATTTACTGCAAAATCTCATTTTTCTGCTTTAGTGCTGCAACAAGGTTTTATTAATAAGGAATTATTATACCTTTTGTTTTACTACAGCATCGGTAAGCTACCTGTGCACAGATTATTAAGGATGCTTGTTTCAGCTGTGAGATTAGATGATAGGATCAATGAAAAAATAAGTTGTCGCACACTCCATGGAAACTTTCAGAGAATAACAAATAGTGGCTTTCAAATGGTTTTGTTACTTTTTGCAAGTTTAGAAAAGAAGCAGGTGAGACAGCATGTCTGATAATTTAGTTTTTCATCTGATAATATTAGAACATGTCAGCGATGTCTGAGGAGCTTTTATAAACACCATATAACTAACACTACTGGAGAGGGTAAGAATTACACAGAGGCTTCTGTGGAGCCCAGTTATGGGGGTGGGGGTGGGGGTGGGGTCATTTTGCCTTGGCCCCCAAAATGTCTTGAAACGGCCCTGGGTGTGTGACTGAGTTTTGAAGGTGATCTGAATTGTATCAGATGTATAAATATGACGTGTGTATAACTTATTGTTTTATACAGGTAAAAACGTGTAGTGGAGATAAATCTACCTACATTTTACTTTTCAACACTTTGTTTTGTTTTCTTGTTTTTATTTAACTATTTCCTGTCCTGTCTGTCTCTCATCTTCCTGCATCTCCTCTAAACTCTCCAGAAAATCTGCTGCCTGGATTCTTACTTTTTCACCTCATCAGTTACTTTTGAGTAGATCAAAGGGATCTCCTGACCGCAAAGCGGAGAGCGCGTTTCGATGTTGCGTCAGTGAGGTGAAATCACCGCAGCACAGGTGATGAGCTCCGCAGTGGTAGAGCGCTTCAGGCGCAAATAAGACAGAAAATAGAGAACATGTGCGGACATGAATGATCGTGTGCTAATTATAGTTTTTTGGTTGCGCCACTTTGAGAATGGACCGTGCGCTGGAAGCAGCAGCCTGGATCGCTGCGCAACAATGCAGCGCTGTGCTGCTCTCTGTGCTCTCTTCTCAGAAGAGTCCATAAATGATGTAATATCAGTAGTAAACTTTTTTCCGGCTCCCCTGGATGTGTAGGATATCCATCTCCCCCATAATTCGATCCCTGCTCCTGGATGAAAAGCCGGACATTTTCTTCAATACAAGAAACTCCAGTCCGGACGCCCGGACAGAGAGCGAAAAGTGGACATGTCCGGGGAAAAGAGGATGTACGGCCACCCTAGTTTAATATAAAGCGGGAGATTACAGATACAGTATTTTTCTCGTGCCCTTGCTGCCCTGGGCCCTTTAGAGTTCATGGGCCCTGGGAAATTGCCCAATTGCCCATATGGTTAATCCGGCCTTGAGCGACTGTGTCTGACTGCTGACGCTCCGTGTGTGTTTTTATTTCTGCAGTGAGACAAACTCAACTCACACTGTCCAGAGTTTGTTCTTTAAAGCTTCTATTAAATCCACCATGTTGACATATTTTAACAAGTTTCCTCTAACTGCAGGAATTAAAGTTCACATTACCGAGTAAAAGTTCGGCAGACACGTTTGTTTAGATTTGGCCGCTGCGCGCCGGGTGGGGGCAGGGGGGACTCGGTGCTGCACGCAGACAGCTGGTGTGATCAGCTCTGAAAAGCGTTGATCACAATTTGCAGATCACGTTTATTTTTCACGGAGATCGGCCGCGGACTCCTCTTCCATCGGCACACTAGGAGTCGAAAGTAGGAATCGAAATAAAAAACGTTGAGCGATTCCGGAAAAAATGAACAGTTGGAACCGGTTCCAATCGATGCTCCATTCTCAATGTCCAACCCTAGTCACGTGCGTCTTACAGCACAAGCAAATAATGAAGGAAGATATTAGCTGATAAAATGCTCGTGTTGCTTTCTGTCACGTCCTCTTCCTTCTTTTATCGTGCTTGAGTATAAAGAAGGCTTAAATTGGCAAAGGATGGAGTGCATATGTTCCATACACTTTTGGCGCATTGCTGGCCACACTTAGATGAAAGAGAGCTAGGCTCCTGAGGACAGTTTAGATACTTTTGCACATTCTACTGCACACTGGATGAAGGGAAAAAGTTGGGCCTTGAAGTTGTGTTTATAAGAAAAGGTGTGGGCATGTTTGCCTGGCATCTGCAGCTTCTGTGTTTGCAACACAGTTTTTAGCCATTAGCATTTTGGCCACAGTGTCCCCATCTCCTGCTAAAGGTCATACCAAACGTACGGCAGGGGAACAGAGTCACCTAAGCAACAAGAAGCACTTTTACACAAACAGGTGCAGGACAATCTCCAGGAAAATAATCACTTTGTTCTTTATCCACACAAAGCACAGATGTGCATTTCTGCTTTTGCTAGCTTACAGGTAACATCTGCACGAATGTTTGGAAGCTTTTTAGCTAACAGTCCCACATGTCGTCGCATAACCTGAGGCTTAACTTTAATTGTATGCATCAATTTCTTTCTGTCACCTTGAGGTTGTGAAAATGTTTGAAGCTGAACTGTGATGCATGGGGTGTTAACTACTAACGTTCTCTCTCCTTTAGCTCTACTGTGATCTAACATCTCAGGAAAATATCAGATTCTTCAGCAGATGAAGGCTTTAGTGGTTTGTGGTTGCTGAGCACAAAGCGGTTCTCTTTCTCGGCCTGAGGGCTGGAAAATTGAACCGAAACAAAAGCGATGACAAGACAAAAATAGGTCTACAATTTTTTTATTACCAGATATTTCCAGAAGGCACTGCTTCGTTTTATTTTATCTCATGAGGCCCAGAAGATTCTAGAAATGGTTTTCATTTGATTTCTATGCCGTCCTCGACTTTGGCTGTCAGAGAGAAAAAGCGACCAAGGAAACTGAAGCTAAATGGTCTGATCAGGGAATTTGGCTAATAGTGATCTGAGAGTCCACTGGGTAGCTTTTTGTTTAATGCCAAAGGATTGTCATGAGTCAATTTGAAAAGAACAGCTTTAGTTTTGTTATTATTTGAAGAGCAATGCTAGTTACCTGCATCATTCTCAGTAAAATGTTGAAATATACCATTTTCCCACAACATTTCATCTGCTTTATGTGCAAATGCATAAAAAATAAAACATTTGGCCAAATGCTAGCTAGCTACTTTAGTAAAGATTGTAATTGTTATTTCACTGAAAATACATTTTTTATGATTATTTCTGATTATTATCGGTCACTCTGAGTTTTTCATATTGGCTGAACATAAAAATAGTCTACACCTATCTCCTGCATTAGCTTCTGATAGAAAATATACAGTGAAACTCTAGGGATATAAAAGCCTGACTGATCAATGCCACACTGTCACTTAGCAATCATGGACTCGCCCATCTTGGCTCACAACGTGGTAGCCTGTTGTTGGTTTAGCGTACAGGAAACAGCAGAGAACGTTTCGAGCAGAAGAAGCTAACTATTAGCACTGGCTACACCACCACACAACAGAACTCCTCCTGGCTTGTGTCATTTGTGGAGATAAAACATCAACGTAGCAGAGCAAACAGAGTCAGGCGTAGCGCTGTGTTGCTGTTAGCCAATCAGAGGCGGGATGTCTATAATATAAGAAATGAAAGGTCACAAAAGTGAGGCAGCCCCTTCATGGTTAAGGGTCAAGGTGGTGACCTTTCACACGTAAGATTTAAGAAGAACATTAAAGCTACAAGAAAAGACAGCTATGTCACGAATTACATTAGAAATCAGACGACTTTTAAAGTTTAAAAATGTAAAATTTGAAAGTAGAAAAGCTACAACTTCCCATTTTAAATTCAAATATCTGTAAATTTAGAGCGAACAAGGAACAATGTGGTGTTAATGTTGAGTTGAAACTCACAGCTGTCAGCTGCTCTTCTTAAACTAAAGACTGACATTTCCTGATTTAGTTTCAGCACTGAGATAAACCAAAAACACGAGCCCTTTTCACTTTTGACTCACTCCCATTTCCTCCTAAGACCACTGGCTTTTATTTTTAGCTCACTGTGCAGTCATCTGTGTCTACAAGAGTATTTCATTCATTTGATGCTGCAATAAGGACGAGGAACGGTGAGTATTTAAGCCTGTTTTACAGTTTTTCCATTTACAATCTATACATAATTACAATATTTGCCTCAATCTAACCGCACGCCTTCAGCTCCTCTTGTCTGACTCAGATTGTTCTAGCCTTATCTGTCTGGAAAAGACGCTTCTTGTGCATGATTGTTGCTCGGGTCCTGTAAGGTCCTAACTTCATCTCCTCACTTCCTCCCCGCAAAGATGAACTTCCTCTTTCAGCGATGGCTCTGCTGTGTTGGTAAGAACGGTGATTCTGCTCAGCTTGTGTATGAATGTGTTTCTGCTTGTTGCACTATCAGATTTCTGTTGCTAGACTGGACAATTCCAGGAAAGAGACAGTGCTTTACAGTTTCTGAGACACAAAGACTGTTTTAAACTCTTTTTGTCTGTGCTGCAGATTGCTGCAAAAAAGGAAATGGAACATTAAGAATGAAGCAGGAAGTTACAGCACTAATATTATCCCAACACACAGATATAGATGAGAACAAAAAAAACCAGAGTTTAGACTAAACCACAAATGCTTTTTGTGGGTCGTGATGGAAACATACATGCTATAAATGTTTGAATAAAATAAAAAAAAGTCTGTCACAGTGAGAGAACTCTGTTCACGCAGACAGAAATATCAGCAGAAGGAGACAAGATAGGGGAGAGAAAGGTCAGCGTTCCATCCTCAGGAAACAATGAATCCAAACGTAGGAAACAAACTGCCCGGCTGAGTGATGGTTTTGTGTAAAAACCTTTCAACTGCCTCAGTCTTCATCTCTGACACAACCAGCTGAGTCTGTGACATTCTATCGGCTGGGCTTCATTCACTCTTATGAAAATATAAACCCAACAAAGACAGTTTAAACTATGAAAAGGTTTCACTCACTAACTCAAACATCCAGAATGAAACATCTTCCTCTAAAGGTCTTGTTCACTGAGAAACAGAGTTCTTGTTCTCTTTGGGATATAATCACTAACTCTGAGCAGCTTATGAACGTTTTCTTCAACCCCAATCACTTGCATTAGCCGCAGAAAGGAAACAGACGCAGAAATGACCAACTCAGAAAAATCAAGTCTCTTTGACTTCAGTATTCATGCCCTCGCCAACCTTGGCTTGTAATCTGTTGTTGATTTTGTAGCCAGGAGAGAGCACGTATCAGCTAGGACATGCTAACAGTTAGCATTAGCAACTCCATGCAAGTGGTGCTCGCTGCAGAACCACAAAGGCGGAGCTGCACCAGAAGGTCGAGCTGCACCAGAGTCAGCCCCGCCCATTCCAGAATCAGCCCCGCCCATTCCATCAGAGTCAGTCCAATTCCTTCCAGTTGTCAGACTTGATAGCATTCTGGAATCAAAGAGGGTGTTATAGCTAAAAAATGCAAGATTGAGGACGGAGTTGAGAAGTTAATTGAGCAGTTTTTGTAAAGGTTCCATATAATTAAAAATCTAACTTTTGGAACTTTTAATCATGTTATATTGTCATTTCCTCATAAGAAACACGCCAAAGCCATTTTTAGCCTCATTCATGCATTTTCCTCCCATCTCAGCTTCAATTTGGTCTCCTCCCCCGAAGCGGGTCTGGTCTTGGTTCTCAAATCTGGATATTCTGTGAATTTTCTGACAAATTATTTCTGAAATGACTTCTGCTGAGACACCGCCAATAAACCATACATCCCCATCTCAGAGACACACTTGGAGGCACAATTAGATGTAACGCCGCATGAGTTATAACAGATGTGGTGGTGTAGTGGTTGTGGAGTCAGTTTGACATGCAGATTTGCGCAGGTTCGCCTCCCATTAGTGTAAGTTTTAGGTAGTGTACAACCTCTTTTCTTCATTTCTAGCTACACTTGCCAGTACTATGTTTACAACAATTTACTGATATACCGTTTAACATATAATGATTAATGTGTTTTTTTATTTATTTATTCGTTTATTTAGCCAGTGTGAGTCCATTTGTGAGCAGAGTTTCAACTAAAATGCTGTTTAGGAACGATCAAATTCAAAGAACTTTTAGAGACATAATTATTTTGCTGAAAATAAACATTACAACTAAAATATAAACAAATTAAATGTTTCAGCTGGCTAAATAGATTGCTGACGACCCCACCGAGAATCGAACCAGCATCAGCTGAGGGGAAAGCAAAAGTTAGTTCAGACAATCTTGCCACTAGACTACCAGAGTCCATTCAAAAGTCTGCTATGCTGTTATACACCACTTCTGTTAGACCGGCTGTAGGCAGATATTCGCTAAGAGAAAGCTTTTCATTTCGAGATATATTCAGTCTTTGCCATGTAGCAAGTTATATTTATCTTGTTTAATTGGAACATAGAAGATAGCATTAACGACTGTAAACTAGTAACAGCCGTAATTCATGTGGGTCAGGTCAGTTTGCGATAAAGTTGAAAACAAAAACGGAAGTCAGTGGGTAAGCTGAGTTTGCGTGAATGGGCGGGGCTGACTCTGGTGCAGCTCCACCTTATGGTGCAGCTCCGCCTTTGTGGTTCTGCAGCGAGCACCCTCTCACTCCATGACATAGCAGAACATGTTCAGGCTTATGTTATCTGCAGGGATAACATCAAGATTGTATTTTTTTTTTTTACCCAAGAAAGATGAGTGAATGAAGGCGGGGGAAGAGGCACATTTGTTAGCCAACTGGAGAGACATCTGTATTGCATGAATATTAACGCTGCAATAGCAAATTCAGATAATTAACTTTCCCACTTCCCTGGGCCCTCCACTCATTACACACTCGTGTATTTAGCAACAGAACACCATAGGTTCTCTGCTCAACAATATCAGAGAAGGAGAAACAGCTGGCTGCTACCACTTCAACTTTAGAACAAACTACCAAGAGTCCCAAAAAGAAAAACACCATTTGAAGTCACAGACAACAAAAGATGTTTGAGGCTAAAAAACGGTGACTGGTGTTCAGCTCCATCTCGTTCCCTCTGTCATCGCGGGTTTACGGTTCCGGTGGAAAATACCCAGTGATGATACCCGAGGGTAGAGGTGAGAGTTCCATGACCGTGTTTGTGTTGAAAAGCAAGCTTGTTTGCAGATTTGCTGTTGCAGCTTTAATGAGTAAGACTCACAATCCTGTCGTTTTCTGCACCCCCCCACTCCTCTTACAAACGTCTACTCCCTGGAGTGCCCCACAGAAACAACTCACAACGCATTCATTCACACTAGTGGCCACAGAAAAAATAATGACCCTAATGAGTGAATAAGACGTGTAGTTTGTCTTCCAAGATTCATGATTGCAACTTTTGTGTTGGGTACAGATCACCTAGTGCCACTTCTCAAAGTTCGGAGGCTGCCTACAACCCCACCCGTTAGAGACATTTCTCTGTAAAGGAAAATCACCAGAATCATATAAAGTGGAGTCTAGCCCTGCAGCAGGTGCATTGTGGCCTTGTGATGGACTAGAAACCTGTCCTCGCCTCATGCTGAATGAGTGCTTGAGGCGGCCACACTCTGATGAGGACATGGCGGTATCTGAAAATGGATGGATGACTAGATGAATAGCAAATTGCTATCTTGTAGTTTTAATTTTAGCAAGTAACCAGCTAACCAGTTACAGGCTAGGAAGTCACTAGCTAATAGTGTTGATATTAGTCAGTTCCTAAACCTTATATAAGTGGGGAAATAGATCTTTTCACCAAATATTTTAAAGTCCCTACACTTGTCTAAACACACACTGCAAAATGCACTAAGACAAACAAGAACAAACAGAAAATGAGAGAAAAAGCAGCCAAAGTCCAGCCTAGCAGTAGCAAAAGATTTTGCTGTGCCTGTTGGTCTAGCCATGCTTCATTGTGGCCTCAACAGGTCTACTATTGGCTCAGCTAAGTTTAGGTGGGGCCAATCACGGCGCTCTGTTCGTAGAGAGACTTTTGGTGGGCTTAAGAATGGTAGAGCTGCACAAGTATACCTAGCTAAGGCATGAACTACAAAAGTGGCTCAGAAACGGTGCTCATTTAAAACAGTGTGGCATCAACTTTAGATGATTTAGACTTGGGCTTTTCCTGGAGAAATGAGCAGATAAATGTTCTTCTATGGTGGACATTGTCTGTTGCTCTGATTGGTCCTAGTTCTGTCCAATTGTGTGCAGAGATAGTTTAAAAGAAAACTCCACCCTACGACTGAGATCAGTCTATGGACTAGGGGTTGCATGACTTAATATTTTTTTAAAGTCGACAGTCAAGTAATGAAAATCGAGTCGACTTTGACTAGTCGTTGATGATGTCATACACCTGAAGAAAAACTGCTACCTGGCTTCATATATCTTGACCTTATGAGTTACCTTTGAACTGCAGTTCTAAAAGATCTACCGACCGCAAAAAACAGCGGAGTGCACGCTGCGCGCCGGCCGCACCAGTGAGGTGCGTCACCGGAGGACCAAACAGGTGATGGGCTCCGTTCCGCAGCAGCGAAACGCATCAGGCACAGATAAAAGGAAATGAGCCGACATGAACGATCGCGTGTTAAATTAGTTTTTGAGGTGGCAACACCTAATTTGATAATGTTACTGTGGCCGTGTTCAGGACGCAGATGTCTGGAGCGCGTCATCGATCAGAGCTTTGCATGAGCAAGCTGGTTAAGGTTAGGATGGGGGTGAGGGGAAGGTTAAATTGCTAGAGGGTAAAGGTCACAATTCGGTCAAATGTCCATTTTACAGCGGGCGTCATATACCGACGCTTTGGCACTCCGCGTGGCCTCCCAACGCGCAGGGGCTCGTCACCTGCTGTCTTTTCCGAGGACTGCATCTTGTCAGTCATTATCATGTGACAGCGACTAGTCGATGAAAGGCATAAAAAGTCACTACAGAGCAGTGAAGTCGATTAGTTGATACAACCCCTACTATGGACCAGGCTAGCCAAAGTCTAAAACACTCTTCAGTTCAAGACCATTGATAAAAATCACAAGAAAGCCATTGATGTAACATTTGCAGCTCTATCAGGAGGTGTAGCATCGTGCCACAGTTACATTCAGTAGGAACATCTGTGGGCGGTTAAAGGGTAAAGGTGGTTAGATGTCCTTGTTTCTCCAGCAGCATCTTAATGTAACAAAAACATTCGTCTGACAAACCTTCCACCAGAAGATGCTTTATTAGATCCAGTTACAGAAGCTATAGAACATCATGAACAGGCTCCAAACTGGTGCCGAGTTTACAGAGTGAACACACGACACACCTACTTCCTCTGTGACCAAAACAAGACAACTCACATGAAGAACTTGACATGAACACAAAGTGAACAGGAACACAAGGGAGTGAACATTTGTGTGGTGTGAATCATAAAGAACGACTGCTGACTAAGAACCCAGCAGTTGTTCTAAACAAGTGTGAAAAATGAAAGTTGGGTTCTAAAACACACATTTAATTAGGAGTGTGTCTGTTAGAGGACACCCACACTCACCTTTTGGCCTTTTCTGGAATAGAAAAGCTGCTGCTGTTCTGTCTGAACACATTTATGACTCTTAGCATTGAAAAAGTGAAAGGGAAGAGAGAGAGAGAGAGGGAAGAAATGTGGGTAAAATGTCAGTTTTTGAGGTTCGTGTGTTTTCTGTTTCAGGACAAAAGCTTCGTTGTGGATCTTTTATTAGTGAATGCAGAAGTCCCGTTGCATCACAGGAGTCATTCGGCGTTGGGTTCTCCAGAATGTTCTAAAGTTCAACAAGGGGGCGGAATGGCGGGAGGCTGATTAGGCCCGAGTGTGTGTGTGTGTGTGTGTGTGTGTGTGTGTGTGAGTGTGAGGAAGAAGAGGAAACAAAGACTATAGCTAACTGACTCGCATCTGCGTATGGATCAGTCAGAAATGTGTGAACGCAAATGAACCTTTTGACCCACAAACACACGACATGCGAACTTGTTCATTTTTACAGGAGCACCTCCTCTCCCTCCCCCTACCCACGATGCCTTTCATCCCCCCGGCGAGCAGAGAGTCCCCCCCCTCCCATTTTCTCCTTTATTCTCTCATTTAAACATAGAAGCTGGCTGCATGTGTGTGTTCTCACACACGTTAGAACCCTGTCTTGTGTAGATGGCATCAGTCTAGCCTAAAACTAAGCGTGTTGGAGACGTGAGTTTGCTCCTGCTTGCAGGAACACGAGCTCTAACCTCCCTCTGATCTCCTGCTTCAGCCTCCTGTTGTCATTAACACAGGAAGCCCTCATTGTCCTGCTGTTTCCCTTCTTTTCATCTTTCGCACAGCTTTTTGTTTTTGTTTATGGATGCAATTTTCAACTCTGCTGTCTCAGCGGTCTACACAGGGCGGTAGACTGAAAGTTTCCTAATTTTATTAAACCATGCTCACTTTCGTAGGACCAAGAGAGCTTCCCAGAACAAAGTGTGACCACATTGTGCCTATGCACGGCTTTTATCTTTAATCAACCGAGTGTGTGCCCCCCCATCCCCCCACCCCCCTTCTGTTACGTCTCATGGCTCTTACAGTGTAGGTACAGAGTCACTGTCATCATCCTGCTCCTTATGCTGAGTCGGGGCCCGGCGGCTGCCGCTAAGGAAGCTCAGGGCAGGACGGGACGCCTTGGCAGGAGGAGGTCCCACGTAGGAAGAGGGCAGCGGAGCCACGGTGGCCCTGACCCTGGTGTTGGATCCCAGCTGGCGGGTTTGTGGCTGAATGGAGACAACACACACATTGTGTGTTTTAAGGCTTCTTCCAGAGTCGAGTTAAACATAAAATTTAATTCTGATAGTAACATTTTTTTGTCTTTGCCAAGAAAAACACTTTGACTTTTAGCGGAAATGAGACCTACGTATAGCACGAGGCAGGGGCATCAAAACTCTCTAAAGGCCAAAGTCATAAATGTAAAGTTAAAATAACTTCATGTAATAATTAATATAGTCTGACTTTTATTTGTACGGCTCAAAAACAGCCATAGTAAAATCATAGACGTACAAATCTGGGCTAAACCTGGGACGTTTACACGGCCTTCAATTAAATTAATATTAATCAAATAAGTTTGTTACATGATATTGTTTACCTTTATATTCCAACATTCCCATATTTTATTTTTTATAGCTTCTGCTCATGCTCTGATGAGATTTAGAAAATAAAATGAGCTCCAAGAAGAGGTTGACTTGAGGGCTGATGGTTCAAATTCCTCCCACTGATCCTGTGTTCTTAGTTCAAATCCAAACATGCCTCCATTTTGCTCTTTTGGTGACGGGTGATTAGAGAGGAGGAAGAAGGCGCGTAAAGCAGAGACAAACATGATGTTGAGACTCCAGAGCGGCGGTCCAGAGCCAGAGGACAGAACAAAACAAAAAGCTGAGCCGTGAACACTTTTCTCTCTGTGCTTTGAAGTGAACAATTTGCATGTCAGCAGCCTTATCGGCCCGATGAGTCACGGCCTGCAGCTACACAGGCTGCAGTCAGCCGCCACTGATAAAATAAAATAATAAAATGGGAGGAAACGAAGGTGAGAAGGTCTTGTTGAGTGAGTCTACTCTGAATCTAATGATTACGGGACATCTGACTTGTTTTTTGACGTTTCCATACAGAACATCTTCTGCTTGACCAAAGATGTCTCATGTCTGACCCACTGTGAAAATATTACAATAAAAAAAAACTCCAATGCATTTTAGTCATAAATTACAGCATTAATGATGTAATTATACTTTAATCCTGCATAGGTTCACTTAAACACCGACGTGGATGGGGAGTTGACTCTGGGAATTTACATTTGCGTGAGAAAGAGAATCAAGGACTGACATTTTGAGAAAACAGAGGACTTATGAATAGTTTTGAGAAAAGGAACTCAAGGACTGATGTTCCTGATAAGAAAGGAACTCAAGGATTGACATTTTTGTGATTTAAGGGTTCAGAGACGTACATTTTGGTAAGCAAGACTCAAACCATTGTTTAAGAGCCAGCTAGGCTAGCATGGGAATGACTTAACTGTTGTTTCTCTCTACAGACGGTAACCAAGGACCTGAGAAATCCTCACAGAAAACAGGAACACCTATCAAAACATTCTGTGTCCTTGAGCAGAAGCACCTTGTGTGTATAGAGCCGTTCCATCTAGACCCCAGCCCCGCAGCTCTTTGCTACCTAAAACCGTTCCTACTGAACAGGTTAACGCCACACTTTCTGTCTCCAATGCATCAAATACCAACGATGGACTCATGGCCCAGTCACTGGTTCAATCATGACAACAACTACGATTAAATTAATCAAGATCTTAAAGACAAAACAAGCATTCAAGTATAACTGTTAGTGTTTGCGTTTATTTTAACATGATTAAAACATTGACATGGATATTGCGGTGTGTATTTTTCCTGCCTTAAATGTCAACAAAAAACCTTTAAACCAGCTTTCACTTTCCAAGCGCTCCAGTCAGACGTAGCCTGGACAATAACCACAACCTAAACGAGTACCAGAGGGCAAATTGAGGCAATAGCTGCATGTAACAAACTTCCCTTCTTCCTCTAATGATGAACCAGTGTTTGGTCAGGAAGCTGAGAGGATGTTTATGTGTGCTCTGACTCCACATTTCCTCCTGAAACAGTTTTCATGCACTGTGTGCTGCCACCTAGTGAGCCAGCGAGGAACTGCACACCTGGGCCCATCCTAGCTGTGTTTAACCCTCTCAGGCTCAAAATAAGTTTTGATAAAAGGACGAACAACTAAGTCCTTCAGGAGTACTTCTGAGTAGAAAAATGCTCATGAAATACGTGTGTGGAGTAACCAGGTAGGTAGGTTTTAACTGTGGCACATCTGCAACGCCTGCCTCCAGAGGGTTAAAGTGTTTCACTTTCTACCGTCGCATGACTTTGGAACGATTCCTGTGTTCTATGATGCATATGAGCAGCAGTTACTGACCTTTACACAGGTGTGTTTAGTGTTTACCTGCCGCAGGTGTCGACTGACTGGCTGTCGAGGACTCTCCAGGGTCTGAGGCTGCTGGCCTCTCTTAGCAGCTGCTGACTGAAGTCTGAGACCACAGAGAGAAATATGATAATTATTATTTATCACCACTAAACTCTAATCGTACATCAAACAGAAGTAACCCAGCCTCCCTGTCCACATTTGTACATGATAATTGTTATGTTTCGTCCAGTTACAGCCATACTTTCCTGGTACAGCTGTTATGTGCTCTGATATGATGAGAAGACAAACTGACCCTGGAGATGCTGACCTGTAGGGGTATCGTGGTGGTGCCTGCAGGCCTCTGCTCCTGAGGTGCTGGTACAGGTTGCTGCTCAGCAACAGTGGGTTCAACACAAACTCCTCGTCCAGCTGAGATAGACAACCCTGATGAAGACAGAAAACAGTCCCCAAAGGTTATCTGAGCCTTTAGGATTATCATCTTATTATTTATAGATTAAACATTGTAGATGTTTCCTAAATCCTTATAAAGAAACAAAAACAGTGTAACTTCAGTGCAGATTGGATTAAGGTGTCACTGAATAGATCTGAATGAAATTCAGAATTCCTTCTTAGTTGATGAGCAGACGTAGCCGAGTTTTTCTAAAACCAAATCATCTAGCGACAACTGAACTGAATAATACTTTATGCAGGGGTTTGTCCTGGCTCAAACTGAGGCAGAGGTGGTATCATCCTGACCACGCAAAGCAATTTTTTATGTTCTTTTTCAGCAGCAGTTTTAGCGCTTTTCGGTGCACCGCTGCTGGTACAGCGCCCCTTCAGTGGCGCAACGCTGCAACTGCAGTTAAAAAACACCCATATACCTGGGGGCAGAGTGAAATCAGGCTGGGGCGGCACAAAAATAGCTGGAGGTGGCCACCATGCAAATTTGAACACAGGAAAAAGCCTGCTTTATGATTCTGGGGAGAATGTGCCTGGTAGTGTGTGGAGGGTGTGTAGATCCACGAGTGTAAAAATGCATCACTAACTTTTACTGGTTCTACTGCAGGAGTGGTTAGAAACAGTACTGGTCTCCACTCATTCTTGCACTCACTTACCATCTTTAAACATATAATATTCATACAGACCTGTACAGTGTGCAGGGCGCTGGGAGCGGGCTCCTGGTTTGAGACGAGCAGAGAGCAGGGCAGCAGCAGCTCTCTGGAGACAACGGGTTTCAGGAGGAGGGAGAGTGATGAGGAGGACTGGAGGATATAGTGAGAATACACTCCTGTAACATACACACACACACACACACACACACACACACACACACACACACACACACACACACACACACACACACACACACACACACACACACACACACACACACACACAGTAAATGAGTTCAGACGCAAGGACAAACTACCAGCATGTGCTGCTCTGACACAGACCTGAGCCTGCAGCTGCGGACCTATCAGACTCCACCTGCAGCAGCAGGAATAAGTCTCGGCTCTGGAACAGAGAGAGACAGAATCAACAGATGTCTCCTGCTCTGTGAGCTCGGCATCGCTACGTGCTGATTCAGTCTGGCAGTCACACACACATGCCTACAAATAAACTTTAAAGTAAATTAGAAATTAGTTAATTACATTTGTTTTTATTGATTTATTTTCTAAGATAAACTGGTATCGGCCCTAAAACCAGTCTATGTAAAAACTGAAGTATGCTTTAAAACTCCATTCCAAATCTCCTGCTACAGACCAGACAGGGTCTTGTCACGAACAGGTGTAGCTGGAGCTAAATCTGTGGTTCCTAACGAGCAACGCTGACAGAGGAGTCGTTTACACACCCGGAGTGTGTGGCAGAGAGCATGGAACAAGCTGCTGTTGGTCTCCATCTCATCCCAGTCCAGCCGCCAGCAGGTGGTAGGGCGGATCACCAGGGGAAGACCATACAACACACTCTCACACACTCCATCTGCATGCAGCACCCTTCAAAACACACACTCTCTTGGTTAACCTAACATGGACAAAGGTGGATTAGAACCGCTCCACACATCATAGACATGAGAAACTTGTGACATCATGACCTTTTCCAGCTGAATTTAACCCTCAGACATCACACTTTATATTAATATCCTCCGAGGTCGTTAGAGGACAAGAATGATGACGCCTGAGGGCTAAACGTTTGTCCTGACTAATAAAAACCACGAGGACACAATAACCTGTCACACTCAGGTTGTAACTGGAACAGCAGAAACATGCAAAGTTGATGTAAATGAAGCAGCTCTGCTTCTGGAACAAGAGCTTCTGCTTCTATCTGCGCGTCACTCGCGGAGTCTGGGACGTAGTTTTGGTTTTAGGAGATGACAAAATCCACTTTCCTCTGTTAAACTTCTCAGTGGCAAACAAGATTTATTTATAGACACGATGCAAAACAAAATCAAGCCAAACTAGGTCAAATGTATCGAAGGTTGTTTCCTCCTCATTCAGCTGAAATTTGAATAAATAACTGATCATTTTTAAATGATTTCTGATGTTTTATCCCGAGTTTATTTGTAAAAATGAACAAAAGTCAAATAGTTTCTGTGTTAGCTGCTTCTCTAAAGTGTAGGAAGCTCACTTGTTGACTTATTTCTTATCGTATCTCCAGCCTGAGGGATCTAAAGCAAACACTAACAGGTCAATATGTGGATTATTGACATTAATTTGATCTGAGTTCAAACACAAGATGTATACCATTAGATAAGTATAACTCTTTCACCAGCGGGAGTATCAGGATTAACACCTTCATCAAAAAACCTAACCTATCCAGTATATGTGTATCTACTGCCCTCTGGTGGAGGATCTGCAGCTCTCTCTCTCTCTCTCACACACACACACACACACACACACACACACACACACACACACACACACACACACACACACACACACATTAAAATACAGCTGTTGTTACTTCCTTGTTCTAACACAACTGAAACAGCAGTTTTCTGGTTGTTCGAGGCTTTAAACGAGCTTGTTAATACTTTAGGGCCTTTTTCAGCTCTGCTATAATTGTTGGAAGTTTGAAACATCAGAGCAGGACCTGATGCGTGGCTTCTCTGTGCTTCAGCTCAGTAGATTACAACGTCCTGATTCATACTCACTTGACTACTTTCAGTCTCTGTGGAGCTGGACTTTGATTGCCCCTGACAACGGGCAGGAAGTTTTGAATGCTCTCAGTCTTCACTCCCAGGCTGGGGGTCACGGGGACGAGGGCGGGGCTTATAAGACGCTCCTGCATGTCACACTTCAAGCACACTACACAGGTGCCACAAGAGACATAAACAACACATTTTAAGCCTTCATGTATCAACATGTGAACATCCAGAGTCAGCATGTCTCACCTGGAAGTGGACTATCAGAGGAGCTTGGCAGCAGAAGGTGAAGATGCTCAGCATCTCCTCCCTGCTCCTGAAGCCACGCCTTTAACACGGTTTCCATGGCAAACACGTTGTTCTCTACCTGTTGCAGGTCCACCTCTGTCCCCAGCATCAACGAGTCTACAGAAAGAGAGGGTGCAGATTATCTTTGCACCACTAGATGGCAGCAACACACAGGATTTCAGTCATCATAATTGGCTGTTGAGAAGACTGAATCTGCTGTTACTTGTTCTCATCTACAGATAAATGGAGCATTTATCGTTGCTCATTGATTTCCATTCATCATTCCAAGAGAGAGGAACAGGTCGTATCATTTACTGATCATTTATTGTTGCTGACCAGACACAAAGCACACAAACACCCTCTTCCATCTTCCTTTGGCTGCTGTTTAGATGTTAATGACCCATCAGAACAGAGCTAATGGCACTGGTGGGAGAACGGAGGAGCAGGAGGTTAACAGAAGGGAAAATGAAAGGATGAAATTGGGCAATTCTTTCTGTAGACTGAAATATGTGATTGCTCCCTTTCATCTACAGCCCACATGCTGCTACAGTACAGATGCTAGTTTGGATTCTGGGTCAAAGTTTACAAAAATCTTTTATTTTTAGTAATGTGCTCATTTTCCCCTGATGGTCAAACCCCTGCAGGTTAAAGTGAAGCTGAAAGAAGATTTAGAAACGTGGGAAAGATGAATAATAACAGTATTAACACTATTGTAGTGTATCAAAATCCCAAAGTGCCTAAGTAAAGATTATTCTCTTTCATTTATTACGCAGATTTTAAAACTTTTGGCAACTCTTTGTAACACAATGTCAGAATCCAACTACGTAAATACACTCATGGTCACTTTATTAGGTACACCTCTGAAAGCAAGTCACAATCCAAGGCTGTGTCCTAATCCAGGGGCTACATCCTTATGGGTATGCATTTTAAACCCAATTACACCACAGCACACAGTAGTGTGGTATGGTTAGGCGTGTTGTAATGTGGTATGGTATGGTGTGGTGTGTTGTGGTTTGGTGTGGTATAGTATGGTATGGTGTGGTATGGTATGATTTGGTGTTTTATGGTTTTGTGCGGTGCGGTGTAGTGCGGTATGGTTTGGTGTGGTGTGGTATGGTGTGTTATGGTTTGGTGAGGTGTGGTATGGTATGGTGTGGTGTGGTGTGGTATGGCGTGGTGTGGTGTGGTATGGTTTGGTGTGGTATGGTGTGGTGTGTTACCGTGTGGTGTGGTATGGTATGGTGTGTTATGGTTTGGTGCGGTGTGGTGTGGTATGGTATGGTGTGGTATGGTTTGGTGTGGTGTGGTATGATATGGTGTGTTATGGTTTGGTGCGGTGTGGTGTGGTATGGTATGGTGTGGTATGGTTTGGTGTGGTGTGGTATGGTGTGGTGTGTTATGGTTTGGTGCGGTGTGGTGTGGTATGGTATAGGAGCCATTCATGTTTTGTAGTTTTCCTTTTGTGAATGAGCTGGTATGTGCACGCACTTCTGCACTTCAGGTGATTGGTTGCACCTTGGGTGTGGTTATAAATATGAGCGTGCACCTATTGTTTGGGATTTTGTTTTGTTTGTGCTGGCCTTCATTATGGTGGCGGGGTGAACTTGGGGAGACATTTCTGTTGACCGCTGTCTCATCAATTTACACCTAAAAGATCTGCACTGTCTGTGAGGTATTTTTTGGCATCTAATCACCATCGAGCTAAGTAAGTGCCTGTTTCATAGAAGAATACGACCTGGACAATAAATGATCAGCTGTGCAGTTGTTCTGCCTGCGCGTTATCAATAAAAAAAACCTTATAGCCTGCCGTGGCGTGTTGAATAAGTTTTCAAACATACGCCACAATATATGGCTTGGTGTGGTGTGGTATGGTGTGGTGTAGTATGGTATGGTTAAAGTCCCATTATTTGTCACACACACCAATGTGTGTGCAAAATTTGTTCTCCGCGCTTGACCCATCGCCTGGGGGAGCGGTGAGCTGCAGACACAGCTGCACTCGGGAACATCTTAATACTGAGTATCAAGCAAGTGGACCCATTTTTCCAAAGTCTTTGGCATGACCCAAGCAGAAATCGAACCCTGATCTCCCAGTCTCAGAGTGGATACTCTACCACTAGGCCACTGAGCTGGTAATGGTGTGGTGTGTTATGGTATGGTGTGATGTGATGTGATGTGGTGCGGTTTGGTGTGATGTGGTATGGTATGGTATGACATGGTATGGCATGGTATAGCATGGTATAGTGTGCAAGGACTCAACCCTGAATTTGGACACAGCTCAGGCATGTTGATGGTGACTTATTTAAGTACAAACTGAGCATCAGAATGGAGAATGAAGGGGATTTCACCAGCCTGGTTAGTGGTACAAGACAAGCTGGTGGGATGTGGTGGAATGGGAAATTCACATCAGGGGGACCATCATGGTACAACAAGGCTAGTGTGTGTAGAATCAGATAACAGAGAAAAGTAGGAAAGACAGAAGAAAAATAAGACAAATCAAGTTTTGAAAAATTAATGGGAGAAGCCAGAGAAGCAAAGGTAACAAAAGGCATATATAGACAAAAGAGGTGGAAAAAGAGAAAAAATGCTCTTTCTTACATGGTAATAATAAAGATAAGAGAAAAATCCATGAGACGAACACAGATGGAGGAAAGTAGGTTAGAGTAAATTGATTGCCGTGCCTCTGATAATGTCTGGGGAGATATAGAAGGAATTTATAAACAGAGAAATCCAGAAGCAGCATGTAGCAGGGGCGTGTGGAGATAGCACGAGATAGTGGAGAGATGGATGGTTGTGCAGGTTGATGGACGGTTGACCACCTCGTCACAAATGCTTGTAATTAGACTATCGAGTCTACTTGTGTTTAGGATGGGAACTAGCGAGAGGAGCTAGAGTAGAAATGGGGTATTTTGCATCTCATTGGATGTGTTAGTGAGTCCCTGATGAGTGAAATCGCAGAGTGAAAAAGCAATGAGGCAGAAGGAGGAAATGTTTATAATCCACCAGCTTTATTTCCATCTGTTGTACAGTGTGTTTAAAACAGAAACACAAGATTTTAGAAAATCAATTATCTTCTTTGTTTATTAGATTCTTCTCCTCCCTGTTCTCTCTGCTCTAACAACCCTTTAAATGATGAGGTAGAGAAAGTGACCTAACCCCCATCTACAAGTCTAATTGTGCTCCAGCATTGCATTAGGATGTTCTCTGTATGTGCACGTATACTCTGTATGTGCACGTGTACCTGTGAAGATGAATCGTGACAAGCTTGGAGAGAATAGCCTGAATGGGTGGCTGTCCAATCTCATTGAGATCATATTTCGGTGTCATCACTGCTATCTGCAGTATTTATTATTAAAGCATAAAGAGAGCAACATCTACTCCAATGAAGATTTTACAGTAGCCGTTTTTTATGTATGGATATCAGTATGGGATTCATGGTGGTGAAGTTGGCAGCACTGTTTCCTCGCAGCAAGAATGTTGCAGGTTGGAGCTCCAGATTTAGCTGCTAGTTAAAAAAAGGTCAAGAAGTATAAAGATGTGGAGCAGACTTTCCTACTAGTGCATTTTTATGTATTTACTTACACTGTTAGACTTTACCTATCCACTTTACAGTAATAAACTGGCAACACTGTTGCCAGCATGATACCGGTATGGTTAACGGTAACTTACCACTTAGTGATGATCCCAGAATTATACCGTATGTTTTATTGCTGTAAAAAAACCCTCTGACTGCATGGCGGTGAGATACTGGCAACGCTGTATACCGTAATGTATTTCACAAGAAAATTACATCAATAACGCAACATTATACCGTGATTATTAAATATGTGTTGTGCTGTATGTTTATGGTATGTTGCCGTAAGCTCGTTTCAAGGTATGCTGCAATACCTTTTCCAGTGATTTACCGTAAACATACACTTTTGCTACTGAAAATAGTCAACGCTGTCAGAGGGTACTGTGTTCTTGTGGGCAGTAATGTACCTTTTTCATGTCATATTTTACTAAGATATGAGTAAACGGTAACATACTGTAATAAAATAAAGGCTCCCAAATATAGTATATAGTAATATACTATAGGAATGACAGCACAGTCTAACAGTGCATGGAAATTACAGTACTACACTGCAAACACTTTTAGAGGTATTTTACTGTTGATTTTACAGTAATATCAAATGCCAGCAAAGTCTAACAGTATACATATGGACTTTCTCAGCTTGTGTATTTACCACAGGCTGATGTAAATACACTATGGCCGACCAGAGATGTGACTAACATGGTGGCTGAGACCTCCCAGAATAATAGAACAAAAAGTAAAAAATGTCTCTACGTTTTAAATAAAACAAAAAGAGTTGGATAATGCTGACAGCTTAACACCTAGCAGGAGTTTAAGTTAAACACAGCTGCTGTATACACTAGTTCTAATAAATGTTACAGGAATAAAGTACTTTAAAATATTTTGTTATTTAACAGCAGCAAATGTCCCTACACATCTATTAGATTTTATTGGCTCCTGTCCATGACCTAAAAAGCGTTTGCTTTTATCTTTGCCATGTATGGAAAAAGCTAATTTAGCTTCCCTGCAGCCTTCACTGTCTCTGAACAAGTAATGCTTCCTGTTATCAGTGCATTAGGAGGAGCGCTTCATCCTCATGAACGTTGGCCAGTTTACCATTAGCTTGTATGTTTGAAGTAATGACACTAATGTTGTACAAGAGGAGGAAGCAGAGTCCTGTTTTCCCTCTGAGATAAGTGTCTGCTGATAAGGATAATGGTGGGCTGTAATGGTGGGAATCCTTGAGAAAGCTTCTTCAAAACATGTCATAAATAAATTTTGCTCTTTAGAAAACTGTCTATGATTTTATGATTTCATTGCATCCAAACATATATAATAGTTTGGATTTGGTTATTTGAATTTTAGATTGTTCAAGTCTGCTAATTTAATCTAATTCCGGTATTTACTTGAAAACAAGCCCTCTGGTAAACTATTAAACTAAACATTTTACAAGGAGTATGATCCTGGAACTAGTCCTTTGCCAACTGACCTGAACTTATCATCGGATAAGAATAATACAGTATAAAAAGGAAGTGCTGATGTAATTCTGCTGGTGGAATTCCCCTCTGACATCAACATTTCTTCTATACATACCGACACGAACAGCACACACTCTGTCTTGGCCTGTCAGCATCTGTGTGTGGACATCAATGATGAATTAGGTCATTGATGCTGGTTCGAGATGATGACAATTAGGACATTAATCATCTGGTCTGAAACTGTGACTTGATAGCCTTTGAGTGACTTCTGTTAAAGGCATGTGGTCATAATGAGAACCAAAGGATGAAGAGATGGAGGGGAAAAAAATCTGCGCTGTCAAAACACGAGCAAAATAAATGAACATTTAACCACCAACTTTGACGTATTTAACACTTAATTACTTTCTTATTTAGAAGATCAGGATGACATTAAGCAATGCATCGAGTGCCTTTACTTTATACGTGTGTAATATAAATGGATTTGTACAAAATCCCAATAGACTGTAACGTCTTCAGTAAACTTTAGGATACTAGGGCTATTTTACGAAGGCAGTGTGCATGAAATAATTAGATTTGATGCTTTGTTTAACCCCTTGTTGAATATTGCCACAAATTCACATTACAGCTCCTAAATCAAGCCAGATGGAGTATTAGGATTAGTACCTTTCATCTCTAGCTGTCAGAGTCGGCAGGTGGTGAGGGTCAAATAAAAAAGTGATAACAGGACAGCAGACAGGGTCGTAATAGCTGAAAATGCACACAATCACAGTCAGGATGTTTTCTTTATAGCTGTGAACCATTGTGAGAAATATTTGCTTTGTTTTACTCGTCTCTCTTCTTGCTCTTCCTTTTAACAACCATCTGTTGTTTTATGTTCCATATAAAAAAATAAAGAAAATGTGTTTCTTGGCAGCTAAATGTGTATATGCAAACCACAACTGACGAGAAGAAATCTGTCACCCCACCCGTTGTTTGAAGTCCTCTATCCCGTCTCTGGAGCTGTAATTCAGATCTACAACAGTTTTCTTAAAGTTTACTGAAGAAAAATACAGAAGATCAAAGGTGTGAGGTGTTGTTACTGGTTAGATGAAGACACCTGTAGGTTTTGTGTGTGTGTGTGTGTGTGTGTGTGTATGTGTGTGTGCGTATGTGTGTGAGTGTGTGTGTGTGTGTGTGTGTGTGTGTGTGTAAGATGCAGATGCCAGTTTCAGTGAGAGACTAAAATGAGCTTGTTGTAAACAGAGATGCTCGCCTCCATCTGTGTGACCACCTGCCATTCAGTTAATGCAGAGGTGTGAACAGCCTGACCTCGGAGCTCCGGCAGCGAGTATGCAACAAATATTTCAATTAATAACACACAGATGGAAGGAAAAACAACAGATTCTCTCTAATTTTATGACACTTTGATATTTATCTGTGTGCTGTGAATGTTTAATTGTAGTTCTCTCTCTGTGTGTGTGTGTGTGTGTGTGTGTGTGTGTGTGTGTGTGTGTGTGTGTGCGTGTGTGCTTGTCATCAGATGAGGGTGGGGGTTTTCTCTGAGCATGTATGTGCAACTACACAGCTCAGAAGAAGCTGCAATGGTGTTCTGCTGAGCTGTGGTAGCCTCATGGAGGGGGTGGCCATCGGCTGTCACACTGCTGCTAACCACTTAACATTCTCCCTCTCCTGATAATAACAATTTACTCTCTTTAACATGGAATGTGCTACTACCAGTTTACCTGTTGAATTAATTATAGATTAAACTAAGGTAAAGATAATAAATTGTATCTCTTAATAAATAGAATATTTACTTAGAAATCACAATGTAACCATAGAATTACTACTTGGTATATATGTTTTGTGTGTGTGTGTGTGTGTGTGTGTGTGTGTGTGTGTGTGTGTGTGTGTGTGTGTGCTCTGTCTTCTCGATCCCCAGTAGGTCGTGACAGATGGCTGCTTATACTGAGCAAGGATCCTCTGGAGGTTTCTTCCTGCTAAATTGGAGTTTTCCTCTCCACTGTCGCTACATGCTTGCTTAGTATGAGGATTGCTGTAAAGACTCTGTCACTAGTCAGTGACAATGCAATTTGCTGGGTTCCTTATATAGGACACTTTTTACTGATTGGCTAAACCCTCTGGAGTCAATCCACGCACTAGCGAGTGACGATGCGTTGGTCGCATTCCTCCTGTTACAGTTTTTCTTGATTGCTTAAACACATTTCTTGAAACTATGCCTTGTGTTCTGAAAACAGTAAACACAAATCCATAACATCTCACCCAATTTCACGAACATTGTATTTTCAGGTCAAAATACACTCTAAACCGTGCACTCTTGCTGAAAATCCAAACTTTGCCCACAGATATCACACACAAGGACTCAAACACACACACACACTACAACATAGTCTTATACAATGGTACAATAAATTAAAAACAATATTTGCAAAACTGGCAAATTATGTTGCTTGTGGTTCTTCCTCACAAGCAACATTTTCACATCCATCCATTTTCAGCCACTTATCCAGAGTCGGGTTAGGCATTCAAGAGGCATCCTGACCAGATGGCCAGGCCACCTCAACTGGCTCCTCTCAAGAAACAGTGGGTCTACTCCGAGCTCCTCCCGGTTGACCGAGCGTCTCACCCTATCTCCAAGGGAGAGCCCAGCCACTCTGTGGAGAATACTCATTTCGGCCACTTGGACGATGTGCTGCTGACCTCTACTCAAGATGTTGTGGAGCAGCTCCATACCGTTAGGGAAGTCCTGGAGGGAATTTGCTCAACCAATCTACATGAGTTTTGTGGATTTGGAGAAGGCATTTGATCGCATCCGTCAGGTGGCCCTGTGCGGGGTACTCCAGGAGTATGGGGTACCAGGCCCTCTGATACGGGCTGTTAGGTCTCTTTATGACCGGTGTCAGAGCTTGGTCCGCATTGCCGGCAGGAAGTCGGGCTCGTTCCCAGTGAGAGTTGGACTCTGCCAAGGCTGCCCTTTGTCGCCGATTCTGTTCATAAGTTTTAGGGACAAAATTTCTAGGCACAGTCAAGGTGTTGAGGGGATCCGTTTTGATGGCCTGAGGATCAGGTCTCTGCTTTTTGCAGATGATGGGGTCCTGTTGGTTCGCAGCCGAGTGTGAAGCAGCTGGGATGAGAATCAGCTCCTCTAAATCTGAGACCATGGTCTTGATTAGGAAAAGGGTAGAATGCCTTCCCCAGGTCAGGGATGAGGTCCTGCCCCAAGTGGAGGAGTTTAAGTATCTCGGGGTCTTGTTCACAAGTGAGGGAAAAATGGAGCGCGAGATCAATAGGCAGACTGGTGCTGCATCTGCAGTGATGCGGGCGTTGTACCGATCTGTCGAGGTGAAAAGAGAGCTGAGTCAAAAGGCGAAGCTCTCGATTTACCAGTCGATCTATGTTCCTATCTTCACCTATGGTCACGAGCTTTGGGTAGTGACCGAAAGAACGAGACTGTGGATACAAGTGGCTGAAATAAGTTTTTTCCGCAGAGTGGCTGGGCTCTCCCTAAGAGATAGGGTGAGAAGCTTGGTCATCGGCATGGGCTCAGAGTAGTTTTGCTGATCCTCCACATCGAGAGGAGCCAGTTGAGGTGGCTCGGGTATCTGGTCAGGATGCCTTCTGGACACCACTCCTGTTCGGTCACTTAGTTCCTCTTCTGCTCCTCATCTCTTGGCTCCCGATGCATGCCTCGTCACCATGGGGAGAAGAGCATTCAGCCGCTCTGCTCCCTACCTCTGGAATTCTCTTCCCACTGACCTTCGTACAACTCACTTCCTCCAACTTTTTTAAATCAAAACTCAAAACCCACCTCTTCAGACAAGCCTTTACCTCCTAGTTTTAATGTCATTGTTTTTCTTTTGACATCTTAGTGTTTTTATATATTTCTGTAATGTGTTGATTTTGTTTTAATTTTTTCCCATGGCTGTTAAGTGTCCTTGGGTATCAAGAAAGATGCTTTTAAATGAAATGTATAATAATAATAATAATAATAATAATATTATTTGAACACGTGTCAAGGTAACAACTACATGATTGTGAAGTCAACACCTTAAAAGTAATACCCAAGGTATTTTTTGTTCTGGAAATGCTGCAGTTGGCAACATTTAAAGGGGAGGGGGACATAAATGTAATCTGCATCCATCAACCAGAGGGTGCTTGTTTTGTTTTGTTTATATGTATAATTATTAATTATGTTGACTTCTTGGATTCAGAGGCTGTTTATGCCTTCATATAATTTCCTCTCATTGCTCAATCCACCATGTCCTAGCATCAGAAGAAATGTGAAGGACATTTAAAGTAACACAACAACATCTGCTCTGTGTTTCTTAAGTAAAAGAAGAGAAGGGAAGAGCTGGAGCCTTCAGACAGCAGTGAAGCTTCACCATATTGTCGTATCAAAAAAGAAAATGTCTCAGGAAGAAGGTTTTGGCAACCATTTCATTTTTCTTGGCTGCAGGACAGCGGTTTATAGACGTCCTCTCAAGAAAGGAAAATGCTCTCAGTCACTATTCTCACATCTCTGAAAGAATCTGTGAGACGTTTGCAGAGCCAAGCGTAACTGTGTGGGGTGTGGAAACAGTTCAATTGTTCCAAAAGCAAGAAAATCACTCGTAAACAAAAAATCTAATAGTTTAGGGTGTCAGCCACAAATATGAGGGGATGTACAGTAAAAACAGAAGTTTGAAAAGACTGTTGAGTTCATTTTAATGACTTGAAAAATGGAACTGCAGCTGGTTAAAATAGACGAGTGCACCAAATTAGTCTAGTTCATCAAAAATAAATATAGATGAAAAGAAAGGAAATTGCAGAAATTCTGCAAAGTACAAAAAGGAGTAAGAGATATAAAAGCAAAAAATATTTCTTCTTTCTGATCCTATAAGGACACAGGAAAAGGAGTAAGTGGAGGAGGAGAAAGTAAATTGGTAGCTGGAAAGAGAAGAGAAGACAGTAGGAAGTCATCTCTGCTTTGATAAAGCATGACAGGCAGAGTGAAGTGGGGTATGGTGATTAAAGGAAAAAGGGAAAATATGAAGAGAAATCTTACTGGCTAGGACCAAACACTCTAATAAAACCCATGCAGCTCCCACAGACAAACTAAACAGAGTGAGACAAGCTGCAGAGGCAGATAATCCTGAATCGCTATTTTGGAGCTATGCATAAACACAGGACAAATAAAACCTTTAGAAAACGCAACCTTGAGTGAGATATTTGGCAAAGGAGGAGCTAAAATAAGACATGGATGAAAGTAAGGGACAGAATAAAGGAGAGAGGATTAGACAATGTGTTACAATCCTTTTCTACTGAGAGATAGATCCAAGAATGGCTCAGTCAGACTGAAAGACCAATCTATATGTTCAAAATTCTACTTATAAATGTCTTCAAGCTGAGAGGTTTTAGAAAAGCAGGAACATACTATATTATTAATCATAATTAGGCAGATATTAGTAATTATGCTGCTTTCAAACCATAGAATTAGAGGGAATCCTTAACGATTATGTTACCCACACACTGGGTGTAGGAACTGTTCCTCTCCATGGTTATCTACTGGTCTTATTTGCATTATTCTATATCTGAGTGTGTATTTATGTTACTCTGTTGTTAGTTTTATGGTTTGTTTTAAAAGTGCTGTGTATCAAATTAGCAGTGCTGGAGTTTTCCATCCATCCATCCATCCATCTCCATCCATCCATCCATCCATCCATCCATCCATCCATCCATCCATCCATCCATCCATCCATCCATTCATTCATTTTCACATCCATCCATTTTCACATTTCCATCCATCCATTTTCATCCACTTATCCGGAGTCGGGTTTTCATCCACTTATCCGGAGTCGGGTCGCGGGGGCAGTAGCCTAAGGTGAGAGGCACAGACTTCCCTCTCCCACAGCCACTTGGGCCAGCTCCTCCGGGGGAATTCCAAGGGGTTCCCTGGCCAGGTGAGAGACATAGTCCCTCCACCGTGTCCTGGGTCTACCTTTAGGTCTCCTCCCGGTTGGACGTGCTCGGAAAACCTCACCAGGGAGGCGTCCAGGAGGCATCCTGACCAGATGCCCGAGCCACCTCAACTGGCTCCTCTTGAGCGGAGGAGCAGCAGGTCTACTCCGAGCCCCTCCCGAATGACCGAGATTCTCACGCTATCTCTAAGGGAGAGCCCAGCCACTCTTTGGAGAAAACTCATTTCGGCCGCTTGTATCTGCAATCTCGTTCTTTCAGTCACTAGCTCATGACCGTAGGAACGTAGATCGACTGGTAAATCGAGAACTTCGCCTTCTGACTCAGCTCTCTCTTCACCATGACAGACCGGTACAACGTCCGCATCACTGCAGATGCAGCACCAATTCGCCTATCGATCTCACGCTCCAGTTTTCCCTCACTCGTGAACAAGACCCCAAGATACTTAAACTCCTCCTGTTGGGACAGGACCTCATCCCTGGCCCGGAGAAGACATTCTACCCTTTTCTGAATGAAGACCATGGTCTCAGATTTAGAGGAGCTGATTCTCATCCCAGCTGCTTCACACTCGGCTGCGAACCGCTCCAGCGAAAGCTGAAGATCACATTCTGATGAAGCCAACAGGACCACATCATCTGCAAAAAGCAGAGACCTGATCCTCAGGCCACCAAAACGGATGCCCTCCACACCTTGGCTGCACCTAGAAATCCTGTATATAAAGATTATGAACAGAATCGGTGACAAAGGGCAGCCTTTGCGGAGTCCAACTCACTGGGTACGAGCCCGACTTACTGCCGGCAATGTGGACCAAGCTCTGACACCGGTCATACAGGGGCCAAACAGCCCGTATCAAAGGGCCTGGTACCCCATACTCCTGGAGTACCCCCCACAGGGCCCCCCGAGGGACGCAGTCAAACACCTCCTCCAAATCCACAAAACACATGTAGACCGGTTGGGCAAATTCCCATGCACCCTCTAGGATCCCCCTAAGGGTATAGAGCTAATCCAGTGTTACACGGCCAGAACGAAAACCACATTGCTCCTCCTGAATCTGAGGTTCAATGATCCGACGGACCCTCCTCTCCAGAACCCCTGAATAGACCTTACCAGGAAGGCTCACGAGTGTGATCCCCCTGTAGTTGGAAAACACCCTGCGGTCCCCCTTTTTAAATAAGGAGACCACCACCCCGGTCTGCCAGTCCAGTGGGACTGCCCCCCGATGTCCACGCAATATTGCAGAGCCGCGTCAGCCAACACAGCCCCTCAACATCCAGAGCCTTAAGGAACTCCGGGCGGAGATTTGAGAGGCCAACCCAAAGTCCCCAGACTCTGCTTCCTCACTGGAAGACGTGTCGGTGGGATTGAGGAGGTCTTCGAAGTATTCTGCCCACCGATCCACAACGTCCTGAGTAGAGGTGAGCAGCGCACCGTCCCCACTATAGATAGTGTTGGTAGCACACTGCCCCCCCACTAAGGTCACCCACCCTCGACTACCACCCGTCACACACTGCACCCGACCCCTTTGGCCCCTCCTACGAGTGTTGAGCCCATGGGAAGTGGGACCCACATTTCCTCTTCGGGCTGTGCCTGGCCGGGCTCCATGGGTTAAAGCCCAGCCACCAGGTGCTCGCCAACGTGCCCCACCACCAGGCCTGGCTCCAGAGGGGGGCCCAAGTGACCCACGTCCGGGCGCGGGAACACAGTTTCCATTTATATAATTCATCATAAGAGGTCTTCGGGCTGCTCTTTGTCTGATCCCTCACCTAGGACCTGTTTGCCATGGGTGACTCTACCAGAGGCAGAAAAGCTCCTAGGATCACTGAGACACTCAAACCCCTCCACCACGGTAAGGTGGCAGCCCAGGGAGAGGCTGAATAGAGATGTATAAAATGTGGTGAATGCTGGAGTTTTTAATGTTCTTTACAAATTCATCCGGCACTGTAAATGAACCTCTAGAGTTTATATAAAAGAACAGTTATATTAAGCCTGTTTAATGTCCTGTCCCTGATCAAACTGGATTACGAACATTATCTCTAAACTCAGGAGGGCTTCTTCATTTCCTCGCAAGTGAATGAGACTATGAAAGCTATATTCTTATCTGCTTTACCTTTTGCCCTGAATCGCATACAACTTGTAGTGTAGCAACTGGAACTTTCTTTCTTGATTCCATCCACTTTTTCTTACCCCAAATGAGATAGTTGAGATTTTAGGTCCACTAAAAAAAAAAAAAAAAAAACATCCCACACTCCAGTTCCTCCAAAGGAATCCCTAGAGGATGTATGATCCTTCCAACAAGTTCTTAGCCTGCATCAGGACTTTTGGACGTGCCCAGGAAACCTGCTGACAAAGATTACATTAGGGCATCTAGATGTTAACACCTTAATGGACTCCTCTAGGGCCCAATCCCAAGTCTCGCACTTTCATCCTTGTGTACTTAAATTGCGTGTTCCAGTCCAGTGGTGCAAGTGCATCGGGTCAGACATATGAAAAGGAATTATAGGAAGCCTTGGGGAACATCTGCAACTTTATCACCCTGACAAAATTACCCATGATGTTGCAATCATATATTTTAATTTAATGTTTTACAAGAGAAACAATGCAATATACATTGCTTTGTATCAGTACGAGGCAATGAATCTAGGGTGTCTTGTTCCTAAAAAGCTCATAGGAAGTCTTCCCTCAGAGTGGTGCAGCTTTATGTTTAATCAAACAACTCCTATATTAAGCTATGAAGAGGTACGCCCAACCCACCAGTATCATAAACATTCCTGAGCATCTCCCTCTGCTGCTCTAGCGGTACTGTTACGTAACAGAGAGAATGGTGAAGCTTCAATGAGTACGTTTACATGCAGCCAATATCCGGGTTATGATCGGGTTAAGGTCGGGATTCAGGTTTCTGAGTTGATCAGAATAACCCGTTTACAAGCATAAATAGAAAGAGTTACCTCTAACGTGCATAACCCGATTTAACTGCGGACGTTGGGGTAGCGTCAGGACGTATGGACTACGTCCAGACGCAATTTGCGTCATTTCCGGTTCTTCTTGTTCTGGTATCCGTGAAAACAACAACATGTTTCCCAGTTTGGAAGAGATAGTGACCGCGTTTGTTTGCGCTTTAGTTTCCTCGTCACTCAAAGTGTGGTGCTGTGCCGCGACTCGCCATTTTGCCCCCAACTTGTTGTTTACTTCCAGTGTTCTGGCGCGTACAAGACGTCTCGCTACTCAAAAGACCAAGGTTCTATGCGAACAGAGCATGCGCAGAACACACGCTTTGATGGGGATATCCCGGTATGCGTTTACACGACCAAGCATTCGGGTTAGAAAAGGGTTACCCTAGGTGTAGTAACCGGGTTTTTAAAAACCCGGTTATGAGCATATCCGGGTTTTTGGCGGTGTTTACAAAGACCTGCGGAACCGGGTTATTGTGAATATTCGGGTCTTAAAAGGGTTACTGGCTGCATGTAAACGCACTGAATAAGAACAGGAAGCTTGTCAAGGTGTTGGCATTCAGGAATGTAAACACAAGACTTCACCTCATGTTTTAAGTGAGTCAACAATCCAGTTAAAACCCACAAGCAGTTTGCTACCATACAGGATGGTTTAGCAATAAAACTGTTGAGGTCTGACACTTTCAACAACACCTTCTTCTCCTCCAGCTTCATTGGTTGCCAGTCAACTTCAGGGTTCATTTCAAGATCCTGGTTCTTGTCTATAGGGCCTTACATGGACAAGCACCATAATACATTGGTGATCTTCACCCCCAGCAGGTCCCTGATGTCCAATGATCAAAGCCTACTGGTTGTGCAGCACACCAGGCTAAAGACCAAAGGTTACAGATCATTTGTTGCTGTGGCCCCCAGACTCTGGAACTCTCTTCCCCTGAGCCTGAGATCAGTCGACTCAGTGGACTCCTTTAAAAATCAGCTGAAAACTCACTTGTTCAGGCTGGTTTTGGTGTGACCTTCATTACCCTCTCCTTGTTCTGCTCTCCCCACCTATTCCACCTTCCTCAGGATCCACTGATTTCACTCTTTCCTATTGACTCACTCTCTGTCTTTACATTTTTAATCACAAATGTCTATTTTTTGCTCATTTAAAAAATATTTGAAATTATTTTCTAATTTTTTTGTTTTTGTGAAGCGCCTTGTGATTTTTATCTTGAGAGGCGCTATAGAAATGACTTCTTCTTCTTCTTCTTCTTCTTCTTCTTCAATGTCTGTAGTATTCACACGTATAAGGTCTTGGGTTCAATCACAACACCAGAGACTTAAAACCTTGGTTTGTTGATTTCTGCAAGTTTCACTTTCTTCCAAAAGAAAATATTGTTACCCCACCCACTTCCTGTGATTAACTGCACTCAATGGAATGTGGTCTCTGTCATGACTCCCAATCCTTCACCCTCCTCTGCCTCTTCATTCAGCCTTTATGCAGCACACCTTGTTCCCTCACCAAGCTCCTGACAAGCCCTGTTTCCCTGGCAACCACAATCAGCTTCATCCACTTCACCTGCTCCTGACTCCTCAGCTTATCACTCACACCTGCACCCCCTGCTATACATTCACCAGTCAGCCACCAGTTCCCTACCAGATTATTGAACGCCATTTGCAAGTAAATCTTCCAGCCATCCACCCTGCCTGATCTCTGCCTCCAGACCTCGTTTTTCGCTCCTGACCCCTGCCTTGTACTCTGCCTGCCACCACGACATTCGCCTGTCCTCTACTTTGTCTCCAGCCTGGCCCACCTCTGGTAACTCTGCATCAAATAAAGACTTTTAAAGGTGCTTTCACCTTTAAAAGCATCTATTCTTTGGGAGGCAGGAAAGGCAGTGATGAGAGGTAAAATAATCTCTTTCTCATCACATAAGAAAAAAACGGAAAACAAACGTATTCGGGAGTTAGAAGAAATCATCAAGTCTTTGGAGGCGTCCACAGAAGAAGAGTCAATGAGCAAATTACGTAAATCTAAATTAGAACTTCATGGAATTATTGACAAAAAGACACAATTTTTAGCACAAAGACTACGAATAGAAAACTTTGAACATAGTAATAAATCAGGTAAATTCTTAGCTAGCCAATTAAAAATAAATAAAGAGAAAACTACCATATCTGCTGTTAAAGACTCAACCGGGAATATAGTATATGATCCTGAAAGAATAAACAACACCTTCAGAGACTTTTACCAAACGTTGTACTCACCACAGATAAACCCATCAGATAATGAGATCAATGAGTTCCTTGACAGGATAACACTTCCTAAATGATCAGACAGCCAAGTTACAGTCCTGGACTCGCCACTAACATCAGCGGAGCTCCAGGAAGCCCTTAAATCCATGACTAATAGGAAAGCTCCAGGTCCAGACGGGTTCCCAGTAGAATTCTACAAAGAATTCTGGATCATTCTGGCTCCAACATTTTTCAGAATGGTGAGGGAAATAGAAGAGAGTGGCAGATTACAACCAAACATGAATTCAGCCAATATTAGTCTCTTGTTAAAACCAGGCAAAGACCCGGCATTTCCTACCAGTTATCGCCCAATTTCTCTTATTAATGTTGATCTCAAAATAATTTGTAAAGCCCTGGCCAAAAGATTAGAGAAGGTAACCCCCTTCATAATACACCCTGACCAAACTGGTTTCATTAAGGGTAGACAATCACTCACAAATTCACGCAGATTACTTAATTTGATAGATTTCTCTTACAGTAGAAACATAGAAACTAGTATATTATCTCTAGATGCAGAAAAAGCTTTTGATAGAGTTAACTGGAAGTTCTTATTTGCAAATTTACATAAATTTGGTTTTGGGAACTTCTTCATAAACTGGCTACAAACATTATACAGTTCACCAACAGCACGTGTCAGGACGAACGACCAAATATCAGCTAGCTTCTGTCTTCAGAGGGGGACCAGGCAGGGATGCCCACTCTCCCCCTCACTATTTGCTATCTTTATTGAACCACTAGCAGCAGCAATTAGGCAAACAACAGACATTAAAGGGATAAAGTGTAAGAAAATAGAACATAAGATCAGTCTTTATGCAGATGATGTTTTACTCTTTCTCCAGAATTCTCAATCCTCTCTCCCCCAAGCAATATAACTGATAAACTCTTTTTCTAGAGTTTCAGATTACTCTATAAACTGGTTAAAATCCACAGTTCTACCAATTAATTTCTCATTTGTCAATTTACTTAATACACAATTGGAGTCAGGGAATATCACATACCTGGGAATTAATATCTCTCCCAAGTTAGCAGATCTAACCAAACTAAATTACATCCCACTTTTAAGGAAAGTGGAAGATGATCTTGCTAGATGGAAATGCTTACCAATATCACTCATGGGGAGAGTTGCTACAATTAAAATGATGGTCTTACCCAGAATAAATTACCTATTCTCGATGATCCCAAACAAACCTCCAGCTGACTGGTTTAAATCTCTGGACTCCTCAATTACTAAATTCCTTTGGCAGGATAAACCCCCACGAATTAGCTTAAAAACGCTTCAGAAGACCAAAGACAGAGGAGGACTGGATTTACCCAACTTTTATTATTATTTCTTAGCCAACAGGCTACAATATATACCAAGATGGTTGCAAGATAACCCATTAGACGAGTCCTGGTTAGATATAGAACAGACACTTTGCAATACGATAGAGCTTTCAGACTTACCATTTATTAGCTCAAGCATAAGAAAACATGAAAGCTTCAAAAGTATTAGTATCAGCACTTCTCTGACAGCATGGTGGGAGTATCTTAAAATGACAGAGTCTTCACTAGTACCATGCAATCGCACACCTATCTGGAATAATCCTGACATTTTGCAAAACAACAAAATGATGAACCTTCCGGACTGGAAAAATAAAGGAATCCTATACCTGGAACACATATATGAAGGATTGGACTTCATTCCATTTAATCAAATAGTCTCCCAATTTGGAATGGATAAGAATAGCTTTTTAGAATATCACCAAATTAAATCTGTAGTCAAACAAAAATTTAAGCTCAATAAAATAGAATTACAAACACCACCAAGAGTATTAGACTTTTATAATCTCAAACCCCCCAAACTACTGTCTAAAGTACATAAGACACTGTCCAAAATAGACGATAAAATTGCAATCCCTATTGAAAAATGGGAGGTGGATCTATCAGTCAGCTTTGACCAGGACTTCTGGTCCCAAACTTGTTTAAAAACTTTTAAAATGATCAGACACCCCAATTTACAATTAATTCAGTACAAAATTCTACACAGAGTACACTATACAGGTCATCAGATGTTCAGGATGGGGTTTGTGTCGTCTGACACCTGTACACACTGCACAAACAACATTCCTGACAATTACATTTATGCACTGTGGTCCTGCCCACCTGTCCAGGAATTTTGGGGTAGAGTATGTGAGGATCTGTCAAATTGTCTGAAATGTCATATCCCAACTTCCCCCTCTCTTTGTTTACTGGGAAACCTGGACGATGTCCCGATTGCAACATCTTTGGTTCACGTGGTTCTGACTGCCATATGCATCGCTAAGAAAACTATCCTCTTGAATTGTAAAAATAAAGAAACTCTCTGCATTAACCAGTATAGAAATATTTTGTTAGATCATATTGCACTTGATATAGCCTCTGCTTCCACTTCAGATGAATCTCTCTGGGCTCCTTTGATCGGTTCAAATACATTGCGAGGGTGGGGGGCCGTTGATGTTGTCCTGCGGGATGGTGTGGGTGGGGGGGTGTGGGGTCTGAGTTTGGAGTATCCGGATGTTCCCTGGAGGTGGGTTCACTGGGGGTGTCTGGGACTGGGGGGCCGTTGCCCCCCTCTGGAGGTGCTTGGGTTGCCTCGGGGGGTGGACTGCTGGCGGTTGTGAGTGGGGCCCCTTGGGGATCTTGGCGGCGGCCATGGGTCACTGCCTGGCGGCTGCAATGCCCCTGGGCGGGTCTGGGTGGGGGCCTGGGGGCTCGGGGTTTGGGGGTGGCCGGCCCCGTGTGGGGATCTGGGCGGGGCCTTGGGTGTCGGGTCCTGACATGTATGCTGCCGGGAAGAAGGCAGGGACACCCAGCAGTGCCTGGCTCGGGTTCGGGGGCCTCAGGTAGACCTTGGCTCCTCTGCCGTTCCATCACAGGGGAGGGGGAGGTCCAGGAGGGGGAGGACCCAACCTTACCTGGATGTCCCATGTCTTATATATTCTGGAAGTTGTGCAAATGCAGGGGTGGGCATAGATATTCTGCTGGGGTGGGGCTGGGTTGGTGCCCTCGGACTCCGTGAGGCTCTGTAATGCTGCTGCTTTGGGCCCTGGCAGGATGGGCTGGGGTCACCATGCCCTGGGTGGCAGTTTAGTTTGACAACAGAGGTGCCTATTGGGGCCAGTAGGGGAGCTGGCTCCCTGGAGGGCTAAGCCCAACCAGCCATTCCTCCCCATCCCCGCATATTTCTCTCCTCCTGCTCCCTCACATCATCACACAAACATACACATAGGACCTTGGGGGGTAGGCAAGTCAGGGAGTGCGGGTATGGACCCCATTTCCGCATTCCTGTGGTAACCTGCCCCCCAATTTTATTTGCACCTTATACACTTCCACTGACGACATTCCACACAAACACACACTTAGGGCCTTGGGAGTGAGCACATTCAACGGCATTTGGCAGGGGGATATTTCAGCCTCCTCCCGAGTGCCGGTGCCCACTTCCAATTTTAAACCGCACTTAGACACTGATGGCTGAGGGTGTAAGTGGGGTGGTGCAGTGGCATCAGCTGGCATATGCTGGATGATGCCCGCACTGCCCACTCACCACAGCCATGGAATACACCTCATGATCACACAACACTATATTGGAGCAGGCGGAGGGAGACTAGGGGTCTTAGCCACCTCTGTTGTTGCTAGGCTTCCTGGGGCTGGAGGCTAGGAGGGAGATCTGGCCATCT
Source organism: Nothobranchius furzeri (assembly GCF_043380555.1). NCBI lineage: Eukaryota > Metazoa > Chordata > Actinopteri > Cyprinodontiformes > Nothobranchiidae > Nothobranchius > Nothobranchius furzeri. Next base: position 81,921,834 of record NC_091742.1, read on the forward strand.
GGTTGGGGTCTGGGGTGGTGGGTTGCTGTGCTCAGCGTTGGGCGGGGGAGCCTGCTCATCAGCACCCCAGCAGAAAGGGTCAACCTCTGGTTACCGGTGATGGTTGTACCCAATGTGCAGCAGTACCGGGACCAGAGTGAATAGGGTGTGTATGGGGAGCATGAGTGGGTGTCCGGCGTGCATTTTTGTAAGTCTTGGGTTGTATGTGCATGTGTGAGAATGAGGGAGGGAGCGTGTGACTGTGTTTGTGTATGACTGTATATGTCAGGTGGGGCCTTTGGGTCCTCCCCTCTCCTGGAACTTCTCTTGATGATATAGATCTCTGTCCCCCCTCCCCCTGCCACACCTGGTGTGGGGGCTTGTGCCTTGGTCTGCCTGAGTGTTCGTGGCAACCGGGTCTGAGGGTTTAAGATTTTGGCATCTGCCTGTTAGATCCCGGTGGCTGCCTGGTGGGGTCTGGGTCCCTGGTCTCTGCTGGGTCCCCGGCGGGGGTGGTCGCCCCTGGGTCCCAGGTCGCTGGGTCCCGGGCTCGGCCGGCTAGGGGGTGGGAGGCTGCGGGCGGGCCTGAGGGCTTGCCGCTGATATCTCCAGGGACTCTGCCGGCTGCTGGTTGTGGCCCCCTGGGGCGATCCTCTGTGCCTCTCGAGGGGGGCGGGGGCCTTCCTGGTTGCAGTCTCCTTGGGGTTCCTGTGTTCTGGGGCAGCGCCTGGATCTCTGGGACTTGGAGCTCCCCCCGTCTCCTGCGCATCTTTGGGGGGCGGATCTGTGGTCCCTCACACTCTCTGTTGGGCGCTCCTATAGAAAAACCTTAAATAAACAAGCGTGTGTACACACACAGGTGCTCACATGGTGCTCTCAAAAGTATGGGCTTGGTCACGTTAAACACAGGTCTTAAGACTATGGTGGGCACTTAATGCGTTGTGATTTATTATCGTGATTCTTCAGTTAAGCAATATTGATTATATATATATATTTTTTCTTTTCATCAAGTTGACGCAGTGATAGGTAGATCTTGTTGTATTGTTGTTGTGTCCCTTTTTTGTCACGGTTGGAGGTGAGTGAAAACACCTGACCCTCATTCTGTTTGAGTGCAGATGGGCGGAACCGGAGAGCAACGAGCCATCTGCTACTCATCAGCAGACTTCTTAAGGAGCAGGGAGACGCACCTCAGCGCTGGATGATTACTCAATCTTGGTAGAGCTACCTGAGTGTCACGAGCCTTTTTAATCTTTGACTATTGTCTCCCGAGCTTCGTTCCGAGTAACCTCACCCTGCTTCTCCCTCTCCTTCAGGTCAATCCTCCACTTTCAGAACCTGCCATAAGACACGGATCCACGCCTGTCTCCCCGCTCCAGCCTCTTCTGACCAGCCAGCTCTCTGCCGCCTCCGCACCCTCCCCCGAGGATTCGCCCTGTCGCGCGCTCCTCCTGCCACTCACCAGCCAACCGGACCCTCCTCTCTCCTCTTCTCTCCTCCCTACCCAGAACGCTGGGCCCCAGGATTTCTGGACTATAAAGAACTGAGCTAAGCTCCAAATCGTCACCTACCTTAACGGTGCTCCTTTAGTTAAGATAATAAATATTTTCTGTTTTTTCAAACCCATCCTCTTGACTCTGAAGTTGATTCTGTATGTCTTGGGTCAGACGGTTAACCCCAAACATGACAGAATCATCCAGCCAACAGATGTCTGGCCCCTCAGGATCAACTCCGCGGGATCTATCGGATATCCTGACTGAGCAGGCCGATCAGATTCGGACACTAACTGAGCAACTGGCCAACGTCACACAGCGTGTATATCAGCTAGAGACACTTGTGCAGACGCTCTGTGAACGAGCCGCTGCTCCGGAACCTTCTGTTCAACCCCCACCTGTTTCACCCGGACTAGAAGTCTCTCAGGTCCCGAGCTCTCTGTTGTTCCGAGTAGCAGATTCGCCACCCCCTGAGACGTTCAGTGGCGAATCTGAGAACTGTTTAGGATTTTTATTACAGTGTGACCTCGCTTTTGAATGCTCGCCTTCGTCCTTCGTCACTGCAGCGTCCAAAATCTCCTACATTGTTGGTCTTTTATGAGGTAAAGCCTTGAGATGGGCCGAAACTAGAAGCCGGCAGCCGGGGTTTTTACAGGGACCACTAGCAGATTTTCTTACGGAGTTCAAGCTAACTTTTGGCAGATCAGAGACACAAGCTGACGTAGCTAAAAGGCTATGGCTTCTGCAGCAGGGACGGCAAACTGTTGCTGATTTTTCTCTGGATTTTAGGACTATCGCAGCTGCATCAACCTGGAATGAGGATTCTCTCAAGGGAGCTTTTGTTCAAGCTCTCAATGACAGGATTAAGGACCAGCTGGCTCTGTGCCCAGAGCCCAGGACACTGGAGGACCTGATCACGTTGGCCATCACCATCGACAAACGGCAACAGGAGCTTAGAGGTACCAAGCGACCCTCACTAACCCTTTCCGCCTCTGCTCCTCGTTCCTCTGTGCAGGTCAGGTCCAGCACGCAATATGAGGAACCCATGCAAGTCGACCGGGCTCGCCTAACGCCAGAGGAGCGTGAACGCCGCATGAGAGGTGGTTTGTGTATTTATTGTGGCCAGGGCGGCCATTTTGTCTCCAAGTGTCCGCAACACCTAAAAGAGAGAGCCCACCAGTAGTTCCGAGTGCACTGGTGGGTGGTATAAACAGAAGCAACGTGATTCGGTGTTCCCTTCCCTGTGTGGTATCATTTAACGGGCATTCATTCACTACCCAAGCCCTTGTCGACTCCGGATGTGAACAGAATCTCATCGACCGGACCATCGTGGACAAACTCCAGATTCCCCTCACTTCCCTTCCTGAACCCATTCCTGTGGCTGCACTCAATGGAGAGGTTCTTCCAACCATCACCCACAAGACAGTACCCATACAACTGCAGGTATCTGGCAATCATTACGAATATCTTTTTTTTTTATGTCTTTCCATCTCCTCAGTCTCCTCTGGTATTGGGTCATACCTGGCTCGCCACTCACGAACCCCACATCAACTGGCGATCCAGCCAAGTGGTGGCCTGGAGTCCTCAATGCCTCTCAAGCTGTCTACGCTCGGTTCATCCATCCCCGGAGGCTCCCACGCCCGAGAACTGCTCCCCGCCAGACCTGTCAGGTGTGCCACCCGTCTACCATGACCTGCATCAGGTATTTAACAAGTCTAAAGCCACCTCTCTGCCCCCTCATAGACCTTTTGATTGTGCTATTGAGCTACTTCCAGGGGCTACATTGCCATCCAGCAGATTATATAACATTTCCAGACCTGAGAGAGCATGCATGGAGACGTATATAAACGAATCATTGGCGTCTGGTCTCATACGGCCATCTACGTCCCCCCTGGGTGCTGGGTTTTTCTTTGTGGCAAAGAAAGATGGTTCCCTTAGACCCTGCATCGACTACCGGGGGCTCAATCAGATAACTATTAAAAACAAGTACCCCCTTCCGCTGTTGTCATCTACATTCGAGCTAGTCCAAGATTCCACTGTGTTTACTAAGTTAGATCTCCGTAATGCCTACCATCTGGTCCGTGTACGGGAGGGGGATGAGTGGAAGACAGCATTTAAAACTCCCCTGGGGCATTACGAATATCTTGTAATGCCGTTTGGCCTGACCAATGCTCCCGCCGATTTCCAGGCTCTGGTGAACAGTGTTCTGGGTGACTTCATTAACAAGTTTGTGTCTGTGTACCTTGACGACATATTAATCTTTTCCAAGGACCTGGCTGAGCATCAAGTCCATGTCCGAGCGGTACTCCAAAGACTATTGGAGAATCGTCTGTACGTCAAAGCCGAGAAATGTGAGTTTCACGTGCCCTCAGTCAAGTTTCTCGGCTTTGTTTTGGAGAGTGGGCAGTTGAGGACGGACCCTGACAAGGTAAAAGCAGTGCTAGAGTGGCCAACGCCTACAACACGTAAACATTTGCAGAGGTTCCTGGGTTTCGCAAATTTCTATAGGAGATTCATTTGTAACTACAGCCAGACCGCTGCTCCTCTCAACGACCTCACCTCGGTTAAACGACCCTTTGCCTGGACCCCAGAGGCCGATAAGGCTTTTAACGAACTAAAGCACAAGTTCTCCCATGCTCCCATACTCACAAGACCAGACCCCACCAAGCAGTTCACCCTCGAGGTTGATGCCTCTGACACGGGAGTTGGAGCCATCCTGTCTCAGGTCTCCGCCACTGATCACCGTCTTCACCCATGTGCCTTCTTCTCCCGACGTCTGAGCCCGGCCGAGCGTAATTATGATGTTGGAGACCGTGAATTGTTGGCCGTTAAACTGGCTTTTGAGGAATGGAGGCATTGGCTGGAGGGGGCTGACTTACCCACGATTGTCTGGACTGACCACAAGAACCTGTCGTATCTGAAGGAGGCGAAACGGCTTAATCCCAGACAGTACCGCTGGTCATTGTTCTTTTCGAGATTTAATTTTGTCATCTCTTTCAGACCAGGAAGCAAGAACACTAAGCCAGATGCCCTCTCCCGCCAGTATTCGCCTGACTCCGATCCTGTACCTGACACCATCCTTCCCCCATCCTGCCTGGTGGGAGCGGCAGTGGTATGGGATATACACAAGCAGGTGGAGGAGGCCCTAAGAACTGAACCCGGTCCAGGTAATGGTCCTCCCAACTGGATGTATGTTCCCTCTAAGGTTAGAGGTCCCGTGATATGTTGGGCTCATTCAGCTAAGTTATCCATCCATCCTGGGATAAGTAGAACTGTTGCCTTCATTCGTAGGTCTTTTTGGTGGCCTACACTGTTTCGTGATGTCAAGGATTATGTTAACGCCTGTCAAACCTGTGCTCGTAATAAGTGTTCTAACCAACCCCCAGCTGGACTCCTCAACCCCCTTCCGGTGCCATCCAGACCATGGTCGCATATTGCCCTGGATTTTGTGACCGGCTTACCAGTTTCTCATGGTTTCAGTACAATCCTCACTGTTATAGACCGTTTTTCCAAGTCCTGCCATCTAGTTCCATTAAGATCTCTCCCTTCTTCCGCAGACACGGCCCAGCTCCTGGTTAAGCATGTCTTCCGGCTACACGGCATACCAGAGGAAATAGTCTCTGACCGGGGGCCCCAGTTCCTGTCCAAAGTCTGGAAGGAGTTTGCCTCCAGCCTGGGTGCTCGTGTGGCTCTAAGTTCGGGTTTTCATCCCCAGACCAACGGGCAATGTGAACGCATGAACCAGGAGCTGGAGGCCATGTTACGCTGTGTCTGCTCCTCCAACCCTAAGAGCTGGAGTGCCCAACTGCCATGGGTTGAGTACGCCCATAATTGTCACATTTCATCCGCCACTGGGCGTTCCCCGTTCGAGGTCTCCCTGGGCAACCAACCCCCCGTACTTCCTCAGGACCATAGACCCTCTACATCTGTTCCCCAGTTCATCCGCAGCTCCAGGAGGATTTGGGCTGCCACCGCTGCTGCTCTGAGTCGAACAGCAGCCAAGAATCGACGCCTGGCCGATCGCCGCCGGCGACCTGCTCCGGCATATGTTCCGGGCCAGGAGGTCTGGTTGTCCACCCGGGACATACGTCTCAAGGCCTCTAACAAGAAGCTGTCGCCCAGGTTTATCGGACCATACAGGATCACTTCTGTTATCAGCCCTTCCGCTGTCCGTTTGGAACTCCCCCCCTCAATGAGAGTGCATCCTGTTTTTCATGTGTCCCTCATCAAGCCAGTTTCCACGAGCCCCCTCTGCCCTCCTCCTGCTCCTCCGCCTCCGGCCAGGCAGTTCGAAGGTGGTCTCGTCTACCCAGTTCGCCGCCTTCTCGACGTCCGCCCCCGGGGGCGTGGTTTCCAGTACCTGGTCGTCTGGGAGGGTTATGGCCCAGAGGACCGCTCTTGGGTGCCTCGCTCGTTCATCACAGACCCTTCCCTGATTCGGGACTTTGAGTTGTCTCGCTCCTCCTCCTCTGCGTCTGGGCTGCCCGGTGGCGTCCCTTGAGGGGGGGGGGGGGGGGGGGGGGACCGTCACGGTTGGAGGTGAGTGAAAACACCTGACCCTCATTCTGTTTGAGTGCAGATGGGCGGAACCGGAGAGCAACGAGCCATTTGCTACTCATCAGCAGACTTCTTAAGGAGCAGGGAGACGCACCTCAGCGCTGGATGATTACTCAATCTTGGTAGAGCTACCTGAGTGTCACGAGCCTTTTTAATCTTTGACTATTGTCTCCCGAGCTTCTTTCCGAGTAACCTCACCCTGCTTCTCCCTCTCCTTCAGGTCAATCCTCCACTTTCAGAACCTGCCATAAGACACGGATCCACGCCTGTCTCCCCGCTCCAGCCTCTTCTGACCAGCCAGCTCTCTGCCGCCTCCGCACCCTCCCCCCTCTCAGGACTCCGAGGATTCGCCCTGTCGCGCGCTCCTCCTGCCACTCACCAGCCAACCGGACCCTCCTCTCTCCTCTTCTCTCCTCCCTACCCAGAACGCTGGGCCCCAGGATTTCTGGACTATAAAGAACTGAGCTAAGCTCCAAATCGTCACCTACCTTAACGGTGCTCCTTTAGTTAAGATAATAAATATTTTCTGTTTTTTCAAACCCATCCTCTTGACTCTGAAGTTGATTCTGTATGTCTTGGGTCAGACGGTTAACCCCAAACATGACACTTTTTTGTGTCCCTTTGTTTTTTTTTTTGTCTTTTTTTTCTGCAGGTCTAGAAGCAGACTCTTGTTCACTTTTGTTTATTTTTGTGGACCCCCCCCCCCTCTCTCTCTCTCTCCCCACCTTTTCTTTTCCTTTCTCTTTCACCTCTGTCTCCGTGTCTGGTCGGAATTACAAAGCATTCAACAACAATAACAATAAAGTTTTAAGTATCAGGCGTGACATTAAAAGCAAACGCTTTGATGCTCCACCTGAGAATAAATCTGTAAGGCTTGTCACCAGCATTCAGACATCAATTCTGCTTGCTTCACAGCCAGACAGGACACGTTTAAAAAAAAAAAAAGGTGCTTTTCAGTGTTTGGTGTCCTTACGGGTCCTTCTAGCTCAGTTCGTGACAGTCTACTCCTTGTTGTCACCCACAGATACTGAGTTCAAATAAAAAGTCTCATGATAAATGATCCACCCAAGCCCATGGTCAACTGGTCAACTATCTCAGTGAAGATTTGGAGCATATAGTGAATACATGGAAACTTGTTTTTGAACTTGTACTAATGCATGCATGTTTGCTTTAAAACATCTGTAACACTGATGATCCAAGTTTCAATTGAATGCAATTAAATATTCAACTAAACATTCAAAAAGCTTCCTCTACCAAAATGAAGTAAAGTGACAGCAACAAATCCTTTAAATGTTGATTCACAATAAATCCAGAGTAGTTTCAATATAACCTGCCTCCATAGGGACTTTTTCAGTACAAATTCTGGAAAATTACATAAATATTTATGATAATGGACATAAAAGTCACAAACAGGCTCACAATCACTTCCCACTTGTAAAATGGTTTGTGTTGAGGCTCTGTAACATTAACATGAACATTCTAAAGATAGCGGCAAGAAGGTTTAATGGGCAGAACTGGGACAAAGCAACACCATTTTGCTTCAGATGTTATGTAAAAGCTTTAGAGAAGCAATGGGATGAAAAGTTTACAGACTTTGTTATATAATGTTATAAAATTGTGTCAGGAAAGAAAGCTTCACAACATCTTTAGTGTATTGGTTCCAACTGAAAAATAAGCAAAAACTTTCTTTCATTGATGGTTGCAGTGCTTATGTTACACTTTTACTCTAAATCCTTTTTCCCTCCTTGTAATTTTGTGTGGTTCTTTTCTTCTTTGCTGTTCATCTAAAATCCCACGTTACTGACTAGAACCTGCCTGTTTGTATGTATTCTTTACCGAAATACCTCTTGAACCACTGGATGTATTTGAATGACATTTTCCAAGAGCAACCATACATCTATGACCGATCAACTTTGGATGTCAACCCAATTCAACATGGCCGGCTTGTGCCGACTGACATGATCAAACAAAAATGGCTATGACTACAATTTGAGGTAGAATCAAGCACTCTGCACATCAACAAATATTAGAGCACTGCTCTACAGCTAACGGACAATCAATATGATGAAAGAGAGAGAGACTGGAGCACTCAGGCCACTGAATATTTATTTGTATGCAAATAGAAACTTCTAACGTTTTAACACTCTGGTGTCTTCATTGGACTCTGATGAAGACACCAGATTGTTGAAAGGTTAGTGTATATATTATGGACCTGAAATGCAGTGGGCCATGTTTACTCACTCAAGCAGTAAAATGTTCAAAGTAAAAGGTTAATTCAGCTAATCGTATCTGAATGCTCATTCATACATTTTCTCAGCTTTTTCCATCCTGTCTCTTACAGACCGAGCCATTATTCAGTTACCAGACTGAAATCTTGCCTCTTTATGTGTTGATTTTCTACCTTCTGTCTGTGTGGCTTCAGGTGAGTGAGAGTCCTGGCTCCAGTCCCCGCCACCAAAGACCTGAACAACCAGGAGCCGCTTCAGAGACACCAGGTCAGAATCTTTGAGTCCAGTTTCAAGCTGGCGAACAATCCTGTGTCCTGCCTGGCTGGTCACTATGGTAACCTTGGAAAGAAATATTCAGATGAACAATTTAAAGACTATTTAGAATAGTTTGAGTTACTTTAATTATGAGGTATTGATGTGGTGTCTTTTTGGCTTTGTTTTATTGACCAAGAAACCTCCTCCACACACACAAATTAAACGCTTGTCCTTTTCAGTTGTGTCATTGTTGAGCCACAACAAAGTTTCCAGCCACAGCTCAGTTTCCTAAAAACCCTTTCTCTTTAGAGTTATTACATCAGAGACCATGAATAATTTGGATCTTTAAAAGAACAAGACACATCAACCACAACAAAGGATTTTTTTGTGCATGACTGTAATGTTTACGTTGTCCCTTAAGTGAAATGAAGCATGGAGTCTATTACCGTAACCAAGCTGAATGCATGATGTCAGACCCAACTCTAGTGTTGCAAGAGCTCCTTTTGGTAGAAACAATCAACATTATCACTGAACAGTGGAAGGATCTTTATATTTGCACTGAATATTTGTCTAAACTCCCCACAAAGGTAATTATAATTAGGGCTGAAACGATTCCTCGAGTACCTCGAATAATTCGAGTACAAAAAATCCTCGAGTCAAATTCTCTGCCTCGAGGATTCGTTTAATTCATATTTAATTAATTCATGGCTTTGCAGTCGCCCGTGGTCATGTTTCACCCGGACTGAAATAAGTGACGCACATGTCCACTGGACTGAATCGCACACGCGAGTAGGGAATGTAACTTAACTTTCTCTTAAGCTATGGCGGACAACGTGGACCGCGGTGGAGTGCGAAAAAGACAGAAAATGTCAAGATGTGGGACCATTTTTCACGTCGTAAGGTGGAAAACGTAGTCCAGTGAAAATACTGTAAAATGGATTTAGCCTACCACAACACCACATCCTCCATGCTGCAGCACCTGTAAATGTCACTTCTGCAAGTAGACTCGGAGCCTCTACAAGATAATGCTTTTTAGCCTGTATTTCTATATATTCTGCGGACACTGTGCGACTTTTTCGTTTGTAGCACTCAAGTTTCAGCTCACACCGTACGTCTGGTAGCAACAAGTCGGACTTAAAATGTGCTAAAAAATAGCATTTTTACACAAAACGTCGGACTTTTACTGTGTTGTTATTAGGCCCGAGCAGCGAAGCGCTGCGAAGGCCTATTGTATCTGCTCCGTTTCTTTTTCTTTCTTTTTTTTTCTTTTTTTTTCTTCCGCGTCTTTGGATGGCCTTTAGGGGGTCTTAGCATATCCAAAAACTCACAAAATTCTGGCCCAATATAGAAAGTGCGTGAAATTTACGTATTTCACTGACAACGTGAAAGTTGGTAAAAAAATGTTTCGACAGCGCCCCCTGGAAAATTTAAAATACCCCTCCGCTTTGACCTTTTTTCATAGTAGAGTGATGAAATTTGGTACACTTGTAGAACTCAACAATACGCACAGAAAAGCCTCTTGCACCCATGGTCAATATCAAACAGGAAGTCGGCCATTTTGGACTAAAGTGGCCATTTTGACCCAGTTTTGGCCATTTCTAGGGTCTATATTTGGTTGAACAGTTTGGTCATTTTTCGCACGATTGTCTCAAAAATAGTGTGCGATCGAAGAGAAGCGATGGACGAATCAAATGAGCAAATAAAATTGACTTTTCGTAAATACTGAAGGGGCGGGGCCAGGCCTCAAAGTTCGAGCACTCGCCAAAAAAATTCAAATTGCTTTAATTTCAGAAATGAAAGAATTACAGTTAAAGTAATTTTCTATGGACAATCATCATCGCCCCCCGAAGACAAATGAATGGTCGATTGATGATATCACATAAGCCCCGCCCCCTCAGGCCTTAAAAGGTCAAGTTTTACTGGGAAATTTTCCAAAATTCGCCCTTTCAAATAATCAGCCCAAATTTGTAGCAGGTAACTGAAGACAAGTTGGGGTTGCTTGGCGTCACTTTATGGGAGTTTTCTGCAGAAGGCGGGGCTGTGGTGGCGCGGCGAAGTCAGGCGTACCGACGTGGCCTTACGTTTGCCTCCCATTTCGTCATTTCTAGAGATATCGCCACAAAACCTCTTGGGAGTGATCCTAGTTCAGCCCCCCACAAAATGTGATGTGAACATCCGGTGGGCGTGGCCTATTTTCTGAAATAGCGCCCCCTAGGACCATTAAAACTGTCAGCCCCAAGTCATGCTTTGACTGAGGATTATGAAATTTGGCATACTAATGTGGTGTCTCAGGACCTACAAAAAAGTCTCTTGGAGCCAAGTGCAAAGTCGCACAGGAAGTCGGCCATTTTGGTCCAAGTACTCGATTTAGTGGTTTTCGCACACGTTGTTTGGAGAGTGATGCTCCATCGCCCTTTTCACCAATCGCCTTCAAACTTCTGCTATATACTCTTAAGAAATAAAGGAAAAAAATCAACCGTCGGATTTTAAATAAGTATAAAGGTGTGGGCGTGGCTAAGCCTCAAACTTTGACCTGTCACCACGCCACTCTTTTTTTCACAGCTACCTATTGGACTCCTTTTACCCAATCGCCAGCAATCTCTGGCGAATAGCAGCTGACAAGTTGAGGTCACTTAGTCTCCAGTACTGGCAGGTTTTGAAAAAAGGCGGGGCTTTGGGAGCATGGCAAAATTCACCATCACGCCATGGCAATACGTTTGCCTCTCATTTCTTCAATTATCGTGCCATCGCTACAAAATGTCTGGTGAGTGATCCTAGTCTGACCCCCAATAGATTTGGACAGCTGAAGTTTGTGGGTGTGGCCTATTTTCTGAAATAGCGCCCCCTAGGACCAATAAAACTGTCAGCCCCAAGCCATGCTTTGACTGAGGATCACGAAATTTGGCACACTAATGTAGTGTCTCAGGACCTACAAAAAAGTCTCTTGGAGCCAAGCGCAATGTCGCATAGAAAGTCGGCCATTTTGGTCCAAGTACTCGATTTAGTGGTTTTCGCACACGTTGTTTGGAGAGTGATGCTCCGTCGCCCTTTTCACCAATCGCCTTCAAAATTCTGCTATGTACTCTTAAGACAAAGGGGGAAAAATTCAACCGTCGGATTTTAAATAAGTCTAAAGGTGTGGGCGTGGCTAAGCCTCAAAGTTTGATCTTTCGCCATTACATTACTTGACTTAATAACTCCCATGTGCATTATCAGATCTATATCAAACTTTGTCTGAGTGATCACTGACCACATCTCAACACAATGACAATGTGGACAGCTGACATCACCTAAGCCCCGCCCCCTAAATACAGGAAGTCTATTGTTTTATGCTGAAATTTCCAAATTTGTCCCCTCTAATTTAGTCAACATGACACTAAGGTCATGAACGGTCTTCATGATGCTGTAATGACCATTCAGATCTGATAGCTTTCCAGATAGGGAGGGGCTTTGATGCCATGGCAAATTCTAGAGTGACACCGTGACCTTACGTTTAGACTGCAACTTCCACAAACAGCCTCCGATCTGCCCGAGACTGAACATGGCAATGAACAATCATGCCCTTTAGCCAACGAGGCACAAACGGTTGGTGAATGTTGTATGATATCACCACAGCGCCCCCTACATACCTTTAAAACTGTAATAACTCCTACAGACGAGGTCGTAACTGCACCAAACTTGCTATGTGTCATCACACAAAGGCACCCAACACAATGCTGTGGTAGTTGGTTCATATCGCTTTAGCTCCGCCCCCTTGCAGATATTAGGCCCTGAATAACACATGCATGATGCAATTCACACCAAACTGCACACAAATGACTTTTATCAACCTACAAACTTCTTCATGGAATATTTCCAAATTTGGGACAGCACCCCCTAGATTCAAAAAACCGTTGTAACTTCTGCAAAAAAGCTCCAAACTATATCAAACTTGGTGAGAGTCATCACACAACTGCAATCAACACATGTATGTGCTCACTTGTTCAAATCACTTTAACTCCGCCCACTTACAGCTTTTTGTCTCTAAATGACCCATGCAGCGTTTGATTGATGCCAAATTAACTGAAAACCATCTTTGATGACCAAAGATGACTATGATATTTAGTTGTAAATGGTCACAGCACCCCCTAGATGGGTTCAAACTTTATTATTTTCTAAAGACAAAGTCAGAATGGCATTATACTTGGCTTGTGACATCACGTGACTGCACCAAACATATTGATGTGGTTGTTAGTTCAAATCCCTGTAGCTCCGCCCCTTTCAGCTCACTGGCTCTAGATAACAAACACAACGTCCTATTGATGCCAAAATAACAGAAAACTGTCGTTTTCAGCCAAAGCTGACCTCAATGGGATTTTTCTTTAGTTGGTCACAGCGCCCCCTAGGTAACGTTAACTTTCGATAACTTTAAAAAACATGGTCAGAAAAGCATTACCGTTGGTCTGTGTCATCGCAACACCAGTGTGGTAAAGATAATAGTATGCCCTAGTGGTGAGGCGTGTAATATAATGGTGGGCTCCGAAGGGATGCTGAGTCAGGGTGAGGTTCGGACGAGGTGACCGTTAGGGGTTTCTGGTGTCGGGGTGGTGGACTTTTCTGTTCCGCAGACGTGCCCTGGTGCCCCGGGCTGCCGGCCAGGCCGGAGCGGCGCGGAGCTGCGAGGGCCGAACGACGCTGCTTGCAGCTTTAATTGATATTTGTTGTCCCTCGGGATTGCTGCAGGAGGACACGGGTATTTATGAGAGGAAAACGAAAGAAAGTAAATAAATGTTTTGTGATCAGTATAATTTGACAAAACCACGGCAAACATGCTTTCTCGACAATCCTTGTTATTGTGTGAGAAAAAAAGTGTTGAAATTAAAACGGACGTGTGTTAATAGGGAAACAGCCGGCGAGCTGTTTGCGCATGCGCCATGAGCGGTTCTGGTTCTGTTTGGGCCGCAGCCGCCCGCAGCGCTACTTCAACAGTTATCCTCTGGCTTGCAGGCTAGCAGATTCTCGCACGAGGGGAAAATCGGCTCAGGTACTGTACTTATTTTTTGCACAGGCATTTGTTTACTGTGAAGTAAAGTTGAAGTGCTGAAGTTTTGCAAACTAATTTTGAATAAAACTTGAAGAATAACTGGCAACTGCTTGCTCATTTTAAGAGGTCTTTCATAATTATAACATGCTATTTGATATAATGGTTTACAAACACAAAAGGGTAATTTATTAGAGTACTCGATTAATCGAAAAAATATTCGATAGAGTACTCGATTACAAAAATATTCGATAGCTGCAGCCCTAATTATAATACCTGTATCAACAACTCTGACATGAGTTTTGTTCACAAATTTTCAGAAACCATTTCAAAAGTTCAGAACAACAATTGCAAAAATGATGAACTAGTTTACTTTAAGATATATCTATTCATTCAGAAAACTGGTGTTTATTTCCATTATGTGAATTTTTCATAAGCCGGTACAATGGTGAAGGGGACAACGTTTACAGTGGAAAAGTGTTTTAGCGGGGACAAATTCACTAATAAACACAGCAATGCTGTTTCTCAATGCCCAAAATATGCTAGTGTGTGCTTGGTAAGTACAGCAGGCAGTCCATTTACCAAGCATGGGAGGACGATTAAGGCATTTGGAGCAGTACTGTACTTGGTTATGTCATGGCAACAAGCTTACGCTTTATTCTATAGTTTAAAAAATTACCTGGGGAAAAGAAAGTCTATAACTAAATAACAATGGATAAATTTTTGTATAATATATGGAACCTTTTTTTATTAAAATTGATTAAATACCAGGGGCCTCATTTATCAAGCTTGCTTACGCACAAAACGGGGTCGGAAAACTGCGTAAGCAACTTTTCACGCAAACTTTGGGATTTATGAAAGAAAACTTAGCAGAAAAATGTGCACAACTTTAAGTTGACTAAGGACCTTGCTTACGCACATTTTGGACATGGAGAGAACCTGCAGTGCTGCTGCTGAGAAGGATAAATTTATGAAATCCTGCAGCATTATCACTTGTACTGCTTCATTTTCACACAGAACAAGACCCCCCACACGCACACACATGCACGCATACACACACATGCGTGCACACTCACACAAACGTGCATGTGCGCACACACACTCACACACTCACACACACACACACACACACACACACACACACACACACACACACACACACACACACACACACACACACACACACACAGCCTGAAACGCAGAATACAGAATGCAGAATATCAGCAGGGGGACAGATTGAGACAGAATGTCATGCGTCTGTGGCAGTGTGTCCTGTCACTGTGACCTGATTGATCATGCGCCCTGGCTACTTGTAAAGAGAGATTCCTGTTTGGCTGACTGGTTAGCGCACGAGACTGTCACCCGGGAGTCTGGGGATCAAATCCCAAATGTACCATTTTTTTTATATCTGCCACTGATCTCGCTGAAGAATTCACAACATTGACAGCTTCAGCAACGCTGTGCCATTTTGTAGACTTTCTCTTATTTGTTTTGCAAAAGCACTTCCTTTCATTTCTCCACCTCACCCACAAGTACCTCAATTTCTCCTTCTGTGAAATTGCGCTTCCTTGATCTGCCTTGATCTACGGTCGCCATGTCATTGGCAGAGCGCTGCAACAGCCGGCTTATGTATATGCATGAGATCCACAAGGCATTTTGCATTGACTATTTATGGCAGTAAGTGGGCACGGTGAGGGCAGGATGTGACTAAAATTCAGCTGAGAAACATTCTTGTTAGTCTCCAATTCATGAAGCGGAGATTGCGTGCAGCTGTGCGTACTCCACGTTTGATAGATCAAAAACCTACCCAGCTCCTGGTGCAATCTACTGTCATCTCCCGCCTCGATTACTGCAATGCCCTTCTAACTGGTCTTCCAGCCTGCACTGTGAGACCTCTTCAATTGGTCCAGAACGCAGCGGCGCATCTGGTCTTCAATCAGCCAAAAAGAGCACACGTCACCCCTCTGTTCATTGAGCTCCACTGGCTACCGCTAGCTGCACGCATCCAATTTAAATTGCTAACACTAGCATACAAAGTACGAGATGGTATGGCTCCCATCTGCCTGAATCCTCTTGCAAAGGCTTACGTCTCGGCCCAGCCGCTAAGGTCATCACAGGATCGTCGGCTAGCAGTGCCTACACCACGCTCAGGACAATCCAGACTCTTCTCATGCATCGTTCCACAAATGTGGAACGACCTACCAAGCACTACAAGAACAGGGGCTTCCTTTTCAACTTTCAAGAAACTCCTGAAGAACCTGCTCTTCAGAGAGCATCTTCTTAACTAGCACCCTCCCTGCAACAATCCCCTATCTATTGTCCACTCCTTGTTCCCTGATCTCTATGATTCATCATGCTGCCCCGCTGCCACCTACGACTGACTGGAAATTGTTTGTTGTTGTTATTGTTGTTGTTACCGTCAAGGGCAACATGCCGATTATAACTTGTAAGTCGCTTTGGACAAAAGCGTCTGCTATTTAGCAGACTCACCCTTTAAATCACTAGCAATATATTTCAAGATTAAGGTAGCAGGTTTGGGGATGCACTATGCTAATGGTGTGACATTGCAATAACAGACTTTTTCAAATAGTTCATAGAAGCTCATAGTTTCTAAAAACCAAAATCTGAGGGAAAATGGGATCACCAAAGTGATTCTCAGCGTACTGTGATGTGGTGGAATTGGGCAGTGCTAGGTTAAATATCAACAGAATATTCTGTTACGTAGTTTGATTTACTTATGGGAAAAGGGGATGTAGCTCAGTGATAGAGCACATTCTTTGCATGTATGAGGTCTTGGGTTAATCCCCAGCATCTCCATTCAATCTCAACTCTTTGGGGAATTTCTTTACAGTTAACTAACCTCTGATGAGCTACGCTGAATTGAGAAGATCCTTGCATCTAATTATCATCAGTGCTCCTCTCTCTCCCGTTACCAATCTACACCTGCTTTAGGTACATTATGCTAACAGAAAGTGAGTGAAATAGAGACTCCACCCAGGAGGTGACTCACCCTTTAAATCACCAGCAATGTATTTCAAGAGTAATTGGCTCAACACATGGGAGGCAACATCACCTCTCCTCCATTCATTTTCAATGAGACATGCACGACAAAGCAATAATCGCGGGTCTCCCTCCTACCAAGCGAAACACGAGAAACGTGCGTGTGAAATTTTGCGATTGTGCACGTGTCATGTCCAGGCGACCCAGCGACGCGATTCCAGAAAGTTGAAACATTTTCAACTTTTCATCGCTGTCGCTCGGACGAGGACCAATCAACGGAGGTTTCATTCACTGACCAGTGAGCAGACAGGATGCTCTGTACACCTCCGAGTAAACATGAAGGAGAAGTTGATTATTATTATGTTTTATATAGTAAAATCAGAAGTAAGATTTCACACAACTCTAGCAGCACCTTGTGAAACATCATATCTACCACTTTTTTAACTCTGAACCGCTTAAATAACCTTAATTCCCTCCAACCTGACACAGCCAAACAAAACAACGGAAGTTTCGATTTCGCCATGGAACAGAACGCGTAGACGGTTTTGCCGCTGCTGCGGATCGCCTCCCGTGTGTCAGGTAATAAAAGCGACGGCGACAAATTTAGCTGATCGCGGTCGTTTGTCGCCTCCCGTGTGTCGAGCCCATAAGGTGGCAGGTGTGGGGAAGCACTATCCTAATGGTCCTTAGTGTGACATTGCAATAAAATACTTTTTCAAATAGTTCAGTGAAGCTCATGGTTTGTAAAAACCAAAATCTGAGGGAAAATGGGATCATTAAAGTGATTCTTGATCTCAACTCTTTGGGGAATTGCTCTACAGTTGATTAACCTGTGATGAGCTACACTGAATAGAGAAGATCCTTGCATCTAAGGCCTAGTCCACACGTAGCCGGGGTTTGTTAAAAACGAATATCCGCCCCTCCAAAAACTTGCATCCACACCACCACGTTTTAAAAAAAACTCTGTCCACACGTACCCGGATAAATACGTTGTTAAGGACATGCCAGACCTGTAGGCGGCAGTACTTCCCCGTTCTTAACCTCGTCCTTCGTCTTCCGGACGGTCTTCCGCAAGGAGCAGTAATTCCGCTTGCAAAAACAAACAAGCAGAAAGCGCTTGGACACTTGATGGATTGGGTAGTGACAGAGCGCAGCTCTGAGGGCTTCCATGATGCCGGCTAGTGTAAACACAGGTCGCACACGTGATGTCAGCATTTTTTTGTCGCGGAAAGTGACGTTGCGGACCTTAAAACTCCGGTTTTGTCTGTCCACATGCAGACACCCAAAACAGAGAAAACGCAGATCTTCACTTTGGCAAGAATTTTTAAAAAGATCCGTTTTCGTGTGAAAAAACTCCGTTTTCGAGTGGATGACAGGCCAAAACGTAGAAAAATATCTACGTTTTGGCAGATCCCCGGCTACGTGTGGACAGGGCCTAATTATCATCAGTGCTCCTCTCTCTCCAATTACCGATCTACACCTGCTTTAGGAATATTTTGCTAACAGAAAGTGAGTGAAGAAGAGACTCCACCCAGGAGATGACTCACCCTTTAAATAACTAGCAATGTATTTCAAGAGTAAGGTTGCAGGTGTGGAAAAGCACTATCCTAATGGTCCCTAGTGTGACATTGCAATAACATACTTTTTCAAATAGTTCATAGAAACTCATAATTTCTAAAAACCAAAAGGGAAAATGGGATCGTTAAAGTGATTCTTAGCGTACTGTGATGTGGTGGAATTGGGCAGTGCTAGGTTAAATATCAACAGAATATTCTGTTACATAGTTTGACTTCCTAATGGCAAAAGGGGTTGTAGCTCAGTGGAAGAGCGCATGCTTAGCATGTATGAGGTCCTTGGTTCTATCCCCAGAATCTCCATCTGATCTCCACTATTCAGGAAATAGCTTCACAGTTGATTAACCTGTGATGAGCTACACTGAATAGATAAGATCCTTGCATCTAATTATCATCAGTGCTCCTCTCTCTCCCGTTACCAATCTACACCTGCTTTAAGTACATTTTGCTAACAGAAAGTGAGTGAAATAGAGACTCCACCCAGGAGGTGACTCACCTTTTAAATCACTAGCAATGTATTTCAAGAGTAAGGTGGCAGGTGTGGGGATGCACTATCCTAATGGTGTGACATTGCAATAACAGACTTTTTCAAATAATTCATAGAAGCTCATAGTTTCAAAAAACCAAAATCGGAGGGAAAATGGGATCATTAAAGTGATTCTTAGCGTACTGTGATGTGGTGGAATTGGGCACTGCTAGGTTAAATAACAGATGAATCCTTTACGTAGTTTGATTTCCTTATGGAAAAAGGGGATGTAGCTCATTGGTAGGGTGCATGCTTTGCATGAATGAGGTCCTGGGTTCAATCCCCAGCAACTCCATTCAACCTCAACTCTTCAGGAAATTGCTTTACAGTTGATTAACCTGTGATGAGCTAAACTGAATAGACAAGATCCTTGCATCTAAGTATCATCAGTGCTCCTCTCTCCCGATACTAATCTACACCTTCTTTAGGTATATTTTGCTAGCTGAAAGTGAGTGAAATAGAGACTCCACCCAGGAGATGACTCACCCTTTAAATCACTAGCAATGTATTTCAAGAGTAAGGTGGCAGGTGTGGGGATGCACTATCCTAATGGTCCTTAGTGCGACATTGCAATAACAGACTTTTTCAAATAGTTCATAGAAGCTCATAGTTTCTAAAAACCAAAATCGGAGGGAAAATGGGATCATTAAAGTGATTCTTAGCGTACTGTGATGTGGTGGAATTGGGCAGTGCTAGATTGAATAACAGAATATTCCTTTACGTAGTTTGATTTCCTTGAGGGAAAAGGGGATGTAACTCAGTGGTAGAGCGCATGCTTCGCATGTATGAGGTCCTGGGTTCAATCCCCAGCATCTCCATTCAATCTCAACTCTTCAGGAAATAGCTATACAGTTGATTAACCTGTGATGAGGTAAACTGAATAGACAAGATCCTTGCATCTAATTATCATCAGTACTCCTCTCTCCCGATACTAATCTACACCTTCTTTAGGTATATTTTGCTAGCTGAAAGTGAGTGAAATAGAGACTCCACCCAGGAGATGACTCACCCTTTAAATCACTAGCAATGTATTTCAAGAGTAAGGTGGCAGGTGTGGGGATGCACTATCCTAATGGTCCTTAGTGCGACATTGCAATAACAGACTTTTTCAAATAGTTCATAGAAGCTCATAGTTTCTAAAAACCAAAATCGGAGGGAAAATGGGATCATTAAAGTGATTCTTAGCATACTGTGATGTGGTGGAATTGGGCACTGCTAGGTTAAATAACAGAATATTCCTTTACGTAGTTTGATAACCTTATGGAAAACGGGGATGTAGCTCAGTGGTAGAGCGCATGCTTTGCATGTATGAGGTCCTGGGTTCAATCCCCAGCATCTCCAATTGATCTCAATTCTTCAGGAAATTGCTTTGCAGTTGATTAAGCTGTGATGAGCTACACTGAATAGACAAGATCCTTGCATCTACTTATCGGCAGTGCTCCTGTCTCTCCCATTACCAATCTACACCTGCTTTAGGTATATTTTGCTAGCAGAAAGTGAGTGAAATAGAGACTCCACCCAGGAGGTGACTCACCTTTTAAATCACTAGCAATGTATTTCAAGAGTAAGGTGGCAGGTGTGGGGATGCACTATCCAAATGGTGTGACATTGCAATAACAGACTTTTTCAAATAGTTCATAGAAGCTCATAGTTTCTAAAAACCAAAATCGGAGGGAAAATGGGATCATTAAAGTGATTCTTAGCGTACTGTGATGTGGTGGAATTGGGCAGTGCTAGGTGAAATAGACTATTCCTTTACGTAGTTTGGCTTCCTTATGGAAAAGGGGGATGTAGCTCAGTGGTAGAGTGCATGCTTTGCATGTATGAGGTCCTAGGTTCAATCCCCAGCATCTCCATTCAAATTAACTCTTTGGGGAATAGCTTTACAGTTGATTAATCTGTGATGAGCTACACTGAATAGACAAGATCCTTGCATCTAATTATCATCAGTGCTCCTCTCTCCGGACACTAATCTACACCTTCTTTAGGTATATTTTGCTAGCAGAAAGTGAATGAAATAGAGACTCCACCCAGGAGATAACTCACCCTTTAAATCACTAGCAATGTATTTCAAGAGTAAGGTGGCAGGTGTGGGGATGCACTATCCTAATGGTCCTTAGTGCGACATTGCAATAACAGACTTTTTCAAATAGTTCATAGAAGCTCATAGTTTCTAAAAACCAAAATCGGAGGGAAAATGGGATCATTAAAGTGATTCTTAGCATACTGTGATGTGGTGGAATTGGGCACTACTAGGTTAAATAACAGAATATTCCTTTACGTAGTTTGGTATCCTTATGGAAAAAGGGGATGTAGCTCAGTGGTAGAGCGCATGTTTCGCATTTTAGAGGTCCTGGGTACAATCCCCAGCATCTCCAAATGATCTAAACTCTTCAGGAAATTGCTTTACAGTTGATTAAGCTGTGATGAGCTACACTGAATAGACAAGATCCTTGCAACTAATTATCATCAGTGCTCCTCTCTCTCCCGTTACCAATCTACACCTGCTATAGGTATATTTTGCTAGCAGAAAGTGAGTGAAATAGAGACTCCACCCAGGAGGTGACTCACCTTTTAAATCACTAGCAATGTATTTCAAGAGTAAGGTGGCAGGTGTGGGGATGCACTATCCTTATGGTGTGACATTGCAATAACAGACTTTTTCAAATAGTTCATAGAAGCTCATAGTTTCTAAAAACCAAAATCGGAGGGAAAATGGGATCATTAAAGTGATTCTTAGCATACTGTGGTGTGGTGGAATTGGGCAGTGGTAGGTTGAATAACAGAATATTCCTTTACGTAGTTTGAATTTCTTAAGGGAAAAGGGGATGTAGCTCAGTGGTAGAGCGCATGCTTCGCATGTATGAGGTCCTGGGTTCAAACCCCAGCATTTCCATTCAGTCTCAACTCTTCAGGCAATAGCTTTACAGTTGATTAACCTGTGATGAGCAAAACTGAATAGACAAGATCCTTGCATCTAATTATCATCAGTGCTCCTCTCTCTCCTTTTACCAATCCACAACTGCTTTTAGAACATTTTGCTAACAGAAAGTGAGTGAAATAGAGACTCCACCCAGGAGATGACTCACCCTTTAAATCACTAGCAATGTATTTCAAGAGTAAGGTGGCAGGTGTGGGGATGCACTATCCTAATGGTCCTTAGTGTGACATTGCAATAACAGACTGTTTCAAATAGTTCATAGAAGCTCATAGTTTCTAAAAACCAAAATCGGAGGGAAAATGGGATCATTAAAGTGATTCTTAGCATACTGTGATGTGGTGGAATTGGGCACTGCTAGGTTAAATAACAGAATATTCCTTTACGTAGTTTGGTATCCTTATGGAAAAAGGGGATGTAGCTCAGTGGTAGAGCGTATGCTTTTGCATGTATGAGGTCCTTGGTTCAATCCCCAGCATCTCCATTTAATCTCAACTCTTTGGGGAATTGCTTTACAGTTGATTATCCAGTTGATTACCCTGTGATGACCTACACTGAATAGACAAGATCCTTACATCTGCTTATCATCAGTGCTCCTCTCTCTCACATTACCAATCTACACCTGCTGTAAGTACATTTCGCTAACAGAAATTGAGTGAAATAGAGACTCCACTCAGGAGGTGACTCACCTTTTAATTCACTAGCAATGTATTTCAAGAGTAAGGTGGCAGGTGTGGGGATGCACTATCCTAATGGTCCTTAGTGTGACATTGCAATAACAGACTTTTTCAAATAGTTCATAGAAGCTCATAGTTTCTAAAAACCAAAACCGGAGGGAAAATGGGATCATTAAAGTGATTCTTAGCATACTGTGATGAGGTGGAATTGGGCAGTGCTAGGTTAAAAAACAGAATATTCCTTTGCGTAGTTTGATTTTCCGATGGAAAAAGGGGATGTAGCTCAGTGGTAGAGCACATGCTTTGCATGTATGATGTCCTGGGTTCAATCCCCAGCATCTCCATTTGATCTCAACTCTTTGGGGGATTGCTTTACAGTTGATTATCCAGTTCATTACCCTGTGATGACCTACACTGAATTGACAATATCCTTGCATCTGCTTATCATCATTGCTCCTCTCTCTCCCATTACCAATCTACACCTGCTTTAAGTACATTTTGCTAACAGAAAGTGAGTGAAATAGAGACTCCACCCAGGAGGTGACTCACCTTTTAAATCACTAGCAATGCATTTCAAGAGTAAGGTGGCAGGTGTGGGGATGCACTATCCTAATGGTCCTTAGTGTGACATTGCAATAACAGACTTTTTCAAATAGTTCATAGAAGCTCATAGTTTCTAAAAACCAAGATCGGAGGGAAAATGGGATCATTAAAGTGATTCTTAGCATACTGTGATGTGGTGGAATTGGGCAGTGCTAGGTTAAATATCAACAGAATATTCTGTTACATAGTTTGACTTCCTAATGGTAAAAGGGGTTGTAGCTCAGTGGTAGAGCGCATGCTTTCGCATGTATGAGGTCCTGGGTTCTATCCCCAGAATCTCCAATTGATCTCCACTATTCAGGAAATAGCTTCACAGTTGATTAACCTGTGATGAGCTACACTGAATAGATAAGATCCTTGCATCTAATTATCATCAGTGCTCCTCTCTCTCCCGTTACCTATCTACACCTGCTTTAAGTACATTTTGCTAACAGAAAGTGAGTGAAATAGAGACTCCACCCAGGAGGTAACTCACCTTTTAAATCACTAGCAATGTATTTCAAGAGTAAGGTGGCAGGTGTGGGGATGCACTATCCTAATGGTGTGACATTGCAATAACAGACTTTTTCAAATAGTTCATAGAAGCTCATAGTTTCTAAAAACCAAAATCGGAGGGAAAATGGGATCATTAAAGTGATTCTTAGCGTACTGTGATGTGGTGGAATTGGGCACTGCTAGGTTAAATAACAGAATAATCCTTTACGTAGTTTGATTTCCTTATGGAAAAAGGGGATGTAGCTCAGTGGTAGGGTGCATGCTTTGCATGAATGAGGTCCTCGGTTCAATCCCCAGCAACTCCATTCAATCTCAACTCTTCAGGAAATTCCTTTACAGTTGATTAACCTGTGATGAGCTAAACTGAATAGACAAGATCCTTGCATCTAATTATCATCAGTGCTCCTCTCTCCCGATACTAATCTACACCTTCTTTAGGTATATTTTGCTAGCTGAAAGTGAGTGAAATAGAGACTCCACCCAGGAGATGACTCACCCTTTAAATCACTAGCAATGTATTTCAAGAGTAAGGTGGCAGGTGTGGGGATGCACTATCCTAATGGTCCTTAGTGCGACATTGCAATAACAGACTTTTTCAAATAGTTCATAGAAGCTCATAGTTTCAAAAAACAAAATCGGAGGGAAAATGGGATCATTAAAGTGATTCTTAGCGTACTGTGATGTGGTGGAATTGGGCACTGCTAGGTTAAATAACAGAATAATCCTTTACGTAGTTTGATTTCCTTATGGAGAAAGGGGATGTATCTCAGTGGTAGAGTGCATGGTTTGCATGTATGAGGTCCTGGGTTCAATCCCCAGCATCTCCATTCAAATTAACTCTTTGGGGAATAGCTTTACAGTTGATTAATCTGTGATGAGCTACACTGAATAGACAAGATCCTTGCATCTAATTATCATCAGTGCTCCTCTCTCCCGATACTAATCTACACCTTCTTTAGGTATATTTTGCTAGCTGAAAGTGAGTGAAATAGAGACTCCACCCAGGAGATGACTCACCCTTTAAATCACTAGCAATGTATTTCAAGAGTAAGGTGGCAGTTGAGGGGATGCACTATCCTAATGGTCCTTAGTGCGACATTGCAATAACAGACTTTTTCAAATAGTTCATAGAAGCTCATAGTTTCTAAAAACCAAAATCGGAGGGAAAATGGGATCATTAAAGTGATTCTTAGCATACTGTGATGTGGTGGAATTGGGCACTGCTAGGTTAAATAACAGAATATTCCTTTACGTAGTTTGGTATCCTTATGGAAAAAGGGGATGTAGCTCAGTGGTAGAGCGCATGCTTCACATTTTAGAGGTCCTGGGTACAATCCCCAGCATCTCCAAATGATCTAAACTCTTCAGGAAATTGCTTTACAGTTGATTAAGCTGTGATGAGCTAAACTGAATAGACAAGATCCTTGCAACTAATTATCATCAGTGCTCCTCTCTCTCCCGTTACCAATCTACACCTGCTATAGGTATATTTTGCTAGCAGAAAGTGAGTGAAATAGAGACTCCACCCAGGAGCTGACTCACCTTTTAAATCACTAGCAATGTATTTCAAGAGTAAGGTGGCAGGTGTGGGGATGCACTATCCTTATGGTGTGACATTGCAATAACAGACTTTTTCAAATAGTTCATAGAAGCTCATAGTTTCTAAAAACCAAAATCGGAGGGAAAATGGGATAATTAAAGTGATTCTTAGCGTACTGTGATGTGGTGGAATTGGGCAGTGCTAGGTTGAAAAACAGAATATTCCTTTATGTAGTTTGATTTCCTTAAGGGAAAAGGGGATGTAGCTCAGTGGTAGAGCGCATGCTTCGCATGTCTGAGGTCCTGGGTTCAATCCCCAGCATCTCCATTCAATCTCAACTCTTCAGGAAATAGCTTTACAGTTGATTAACCTGTTATGAGCTAAACTGTATAGACAAGATCCTTGCATCTAATTATCATCAGTGCTCCTCTCTCCCGATACTAATCTACACCTTCTTTAGGTATATTTTGCTAGCTGAAAGTGAGTGAAATAGAGACTCCACCCAGGAGATGACTCACCCTTTAAATCACTAGCAATGTATTTCAAGAGTAAGGTGGCAGGTGTGGGGATGCACTATCCTAATGGTCCTTAGTGCGACTTTCCAATAACAGACTTTTTCAAATAGTTCATAGAAGCTCATAGTTTCTAAAAACCAAAATTGGAGGGAAAATGGGATCATTAAAGTGATTCTTAGCATACTGTGATGTGGTGGAATTGGGCACTGCTAGGTTAAATAACAGAATATTCCTTTACGTAGTTTGAAATCCTTATGGAAAAAGGGGATGTAGCTCAGTGGTAGAGCGCATGCTTTGCATGTATGAGGTCCTGGGTTCAATCCCCAGCATCTCCAATTGATCTCAATTCTTCAGGAAATTGCTTTACAGTTGATTAAGCTGTGATGAGCTACACTGAATAAACAAGATCCTTGCATCTACTTTACGGCAGTGCTCCCGTCTCTCCCGTTACCAATCTACACCTGCTTTAGGTATATTTTGCTAGCAGAAAGTGAGTGAAATAGAGACTCCACCCAGGAGGTGACTCACCTTTTAAATCACTAGCAATGTATTTCAAGAGTAAGGTGGCAGGTGTGGGGGTGCACTATCCTAATGGTGTGACATTGCAATAACAGACTTTTTCAAATAGTTCATAGAAGCTCATAGTTTCTAAAAACCAAAATCGGAGGGAAATGGGATCATTAAAGTGATTCTTAGCGTACTGTGATGTGGTAGAATTGGGCAGTGCTAGGTTGAATAACAGAATATTCCTTTACGTAGTTTGATTTCTTTAAGGGAAAAGGGTACGTAGCTCAGTGGTAGAGCGCATGCTTTGCATGTATGAGGTCCTGGGTTCAATCCCCAGCATCTCCAATTGATCTCAATTCTTCAGGAAATTGCTTTACAGTTGATTAAGCTGTGATGAGCTACACTGAATAGACAAGATCCTTGCATCTACTTATCGGCAGTGCTCCTGTCTCTCCCGTTACCAATCTACACCTGCTTTAGGTATATTTTGCTAGCAGAAAGTGAGTGAAATAGAGACTCCACCCAGGAGGTGACTCACCTTTTAAATCACTAGCAATGTATTTCAAGAGTAAGGTGGCAGGTGTGGGGGTGCACTATCCTAATGGTGTGACATTGCAATAACAGACTTTTTCAAATAGTTCATAGAAGCTCATAGTTTCTAAAAACCAAAATCGGAGGGAAAATGGGAT